>NC_049981.1:29423685-29425053 GCF_000003815.2 Branchiostoma floridae
TCATGGATACGAGTCTAGAAATGAGCTGTGCTCCGAGCTGCTGCCCGTCTGCGATCAGCGCGCTTATCGATGCCTCCATGGCCAGCAGGACCAGATTCACCTCAGCGTCCAGGACGTGCTGCGACGCCACGTGGAAACAGTGGAGCAGCTCGTACACCGAGGAACACTGCATCTTAGCCAGGAGGTAGGGGAAGCAGCACAGGGCTTTGGACTTCAGATCCCTCAAGTTACCTGGTCACCAACAAGAGAGAGGGAAGGCACTGTATTTATTATAACTTAGAAACTCATGGTATACACACACACACACACACACACACACACACACGTGCACACACTTCACATTGAAACAGTGGAGCAGCTCGTACACCGAGGAACACTGCATCTTAGCCAGGAGGTAGGGGAAGCAGCACAGGGCTTTGGACTTCAGATCCCTCAAGTTACCTGGTCACCAACAAGAGAGAGGGAAGGCACTGTATTTATTATAACTTAGAAACTCATGGTATACACACACACACACACACACACACACACACACGTGCACACACTTCACATTGAAACAGTGGAGCAGCTCCTACACCGAGGAACACTGCAACTTAGCCAGGAGGTAGGGGAAGCAGCACAGGGCTTTGGACTTCAGATCCCTCAAGTTACCTGGTCACCAACAAGAGAGAGGGAGAAGGCACTGTCTTTATTTTAACTTAGGAACACACACACAAACGCACACATACACACGCGCTCTCTCACACACACATACAAACACATGTACACACACACACACACACTCACATAGACACATACTGTCTTTATTGTAACTTTGGAACATTTTGAGGTATCAGAATGATTGCACTGCAGCTCATTATATGTACATGTAGGTGCCACATACTTACAAACATTATTAGTATTACACACAAACACACACTGTACGTGTGATACACAGTGTCACACAAGCCCGCATACACAGAAACACTCAGTCACACCATCACACACTCAGGCATACACATAAGGACGCAAACACACACACACACACACACACACACACACACACACACACACATACAGACACAAACAAACACATGTATACACACAATACATAATACATCTCCACAAAAGCTCTTAAGCCCATAATTACCAGCCAGCACCAGTTGGTACCACAACTCGTTCTGCTGTCTGATGGAGAACTGCTGGGTCGCCGCTGATGTTGGCTCCGTCGGCGTCCCGTTCTTCACCTCTGCGTTGATGTGAGACGGCGACAGTTTATTGTCACCATGGCAACCGGACAGGATGTCTGTAGAAGCAGATAGATGGTCAGTCCTGAGACACATGAGAAACACACGCCCTCTGAAGAAGTGTGTATCTTCCCTTTTTGCA
>NC_049981.1:29425153-29450203 GCF_000003815.2 Branchiostoma floridae
TACATATCCAAAAGGTTCCAATTAGAGACTGTCTTTCCAATGTGTTTCTCTGAGTTTTCATGGAACTCAATCACTCCTGGGAGGAGAGCATAGCAGACAGCAGGCTGGCAGGTCCTTGTGTTTCTGTGGGTGTAGCAATTGGTCATGGATATTTGCTATGCTTTCCATCGGGTGTTACATGTGTATCCTTTAGTCATACATTGGAATCACAATAGATAATTGTCCCTGTATGTGCCTACTGTATGACCGAGCTTTGTGAGGGAATTGTATTTATCAATAAAGAAGACAGCCAATGGGACGAATACAATGTAAAGTAGCTCACCGGCAAAGTCCCCGTGCTGTTTTCTGATCGGTTGTTCCCCTCCTCCGTATCTTTCCAGCGCCACTTTCTGGAACGCCTCGTGGGCCAGATGCACAACCAAGACACCATCTAGCAGGCTCACAGTCATCACATTGTCTGGAAGGAAAGAAAGAAAAATTTAGGCTGGACGTGACGACCGATATATTTTGTTTCTCTTCGAACAACCAAACAGCGTTCAGAGATTACATATTGTGCTTCTCTGACTGAGACAGGCAGCTTGTTTATCGGAAAAAACTTTTTAGCTCTTTTGCCTGAATTGGAGAGCTTATTGCTTGTTGTTTCGAACTTTATTGCACGGCAATTGTACATGGTACAATGAATGGCAACAACAATTATTTGATTGCTACCCAAGAATACTACTAGGTGAGGTGTCACTCAGCCTCTGTCTTCATTTTGTGAATTGTCTGACAGATCCCTATAAGTAGTCTTAGTCTATCCCATTTTAACTTAAAATCATCTAAAACACCACATGCACTACCATCTCTGTTGTTCTACTCCCTCATGCACCCTAGATAAGATCCTAGCTTAAGGCCTGTGTCTGAGCGCACTTCTATACAGTAGAAGCTGTAATATTGCACACCTCATTTGCCAGTGTATTTCGTGCAATTACTATTATCTGGATGGTGCAACAAAGCCAAGTTATCCTGCTGGATGGCACAGGTTTGGGATTTGGGGATCTCGTGCAATTAACAGAAGCGTGCGTTAAGCCCTTGTGCAATTAACTGGCTTGTACTATATCCAGAAGATACCCAGGCTAGTTCAGAGATTTACCTAGGTCGTGTTTGATGGCCGCCCAGAAGGTGTGAGGGAAGGTGCGGTCCCCGCGGTTCGTCTGCTGACACAGCGGGTCCATGATGGCATCACAGCAGGACAGCATACACAGCAGCTCTGTCTCCCTCACACCAGCCCGACCTGCACACACACACAAGGGCACACACATTATATAACAGGCAAATATAGTCAAACCTGTCTATAGCGGCCACTCAATGGACCGGTCAAATGTGGCCACTATAGACAGGTGGCCTCTGTATAGAGGTGGCAACTTGTAGATAAAATACGCAAGGGACCGACAAGAAGTGGCCACTATGGACAGGTGGCCCCTCTGTAGAGGTGGCCCCTAATACAGGTTTGACTGTACTACAATGCAGCCCCTCACTGAAGGTTCTGTCCATTCTGTCCAAAGCATATTAAAGCTGACTTATAATGGAGTGTTACAGATTTGCTATTTTGCATTCTGAGTTATTCACATTTCTCGAAGCAAGTACCACAGATTTTAAGGGACTCGATGTATACCTAACAGATTTGTATACCTGTGATGTTATATCTTTAGCCTCTAGCTTTTATTCTTTACCTTTATTTTGTACTTTGTGGGTCGTACTGGCTCATACAGATCAAGAATGTGTCCTGTCTACTCGCCAGACTATCATAGATGATCTTTTCGAATCTTGGTATACTTGGTAATTTAAATAAACAAACCTGCACAGATGCTGGCCAGTACATGTCCCAGACACATTGGGTCATGTCTACTCGCCAGACTATTGTAGACAGTATTGTTGCTAAATCTTGTCTGGTATGTTTTACAGTTTACACTAGTGTTCTGCTATACAATACATAAAACAAACCTGCACAGATGCTGGCCAGTACATGTCCCAGACAGACCGGGTCGTGTCTACTCTCCAGACCGTCGTAGACGATGTTGGCGGCCTCCTCGGCGGACTGCGGCATCTTGCTGCCGTTCTGGCACAGCTGCGGGCTGCCGCTCTCCACCTCCCGGCACAGCAGGGTCAGCATCAGGGGGCTGCATGGCTGCTGGAGGGCGTTCTTCAGAAGGACCTGCAGACGGGACAGCAAAAAAGTTCAAGTTTAAGTTGCCCATACATCTGTGCAGATGCTTAGGGGTGGCACCCATCTCCATTTCTGTACAGTTTGTAGCTCTTGGGCCACACATCAGCAGGGGGCTTGCCTGCTGGTAGTGATGCGTGTTTAACTCCCATACTCTTCCTCATTAGTGCTGAGTGCTAAGCAGAGAAAGCTGCATGTACCATTTATAGAGTCTTTGGTATGACACTGCTGGGGATCAAACTCACAACCTACCGAATGCAAGGCGACACTCTGCCATTACCACGGTCTAGACGAGACCGCAAGGCACATACATATAGAACACAACACTGTCTTTTACGTATCACCCGAGGTACCAGCCCTCCCGTGGGAAGGATCGACCGATGTCATACCTAGGTGCCCAAGATAAGGGTGCAACAAATTCAATTGGGTGACATAGACTAAAAAAACTCACCCTCTGTTTGGCTGTTATTCTCCTCTTCCTGTGTGTGAAGTAGGAATCCATCAATATCATCCTCTCCTTCTCCGTCAAGTCCGATAGTTCCACAAATCTCTGCTTGTCCCCTATCCTCTCCTTCAGCTCATCAAGAACACTGCCTTCCGTGAGGCTCAGGACCAACTTTACGCCGGACGGAAGCTCGGCGGGGAGCCAGTCGAAGGTGAGAGTCCCCTCGGTGGGCAGTAGTCTCTCCACCCCGTCCAGCAGGAGAACTGTCATGTTGCCCCACTTGGAGGCCTTCAGGAGCAGGTCGTTGAAGAAAGAGACCAGCTTTCTGTACTCCACGGGGATCTTCTCCAGCTCGCCCTCCAGGTTGGTCGCACAGAGCTGCTGGCAGATCTCGTTGAGCAGGGTGTGAGTGCACGTGGGGCTGTGGATGTAGCGGAGGACGCAGATAGGCTGGGTCCCCGTCCACTCCGATAGCGACGTTGCCACTTTACTGACGACCGCGGACTTCCCGCTCCCCTGCCCCCCATACAACACGATCGGTTTCGACTCCTCGGAGGTGACCAGCTCCCGCACGGCGCTCACAACGTCCTCTCGCGCGACAAACTTCTGGCTGTGTGCGAGGCTGACCGCCGAGCTCTCCAACAACTTGTAGTAGAGCTCTCTGATGGGCGTTTCCTTTAGGTACTGCATCTCCGCGTAGTTGTCGACCACTCTGTCGATCAACTGCTTCACTTTGGCAACAAACTGCGAGCAGAAATCTGCAAGGTAGCTCTTGTGTTCTGTGTGCGCGGAAGGGTCGAGTCCGCTCTCTTTCCACACCGTGCATAACCGGACCGTGTTGTCCGGGTCGACCTTTTCGTTTATGTAGGAATCGCGGAGGAATCTCAACTTCTCCTGAGCCGCGCTGTCAAGTTCTAGGCTACTGTTAATGTCGGTGAAGTTCTTGGCACTGGGATCCGACAGGCTCTTGGAAAGTCCTTCCAACGTGCGCAAGAAAAACACGCAATTCTTGGACGGCTCAGTGTCGAGGCTGAGAGCCTCCAAAACCTCTGCTTCAACACCTGGAGAAATGGATAAAGTCCAAACAACATGATTTTATACACATACCATGGACTAGCAGTTAGACGCTACATGGTAGTAGATTAGGTACAAAATGGGTCACTACGGACCGTTGTAGTGCCACGGAATATCCTTGAAAATCCTTTTTCCTTGAAAATTTTGGCCCAGCCTTGATATACTTTGAGCAACCATTCCTCAGAGTTTGAGACAATCAACACCCAGGCTGTTTTCTTTTCATGGTTATAAAGACGACCCTTTGGACTGCCTGGTGGAGAAAGATTTTCAAGATTGAAATTGGGGTTAGAACTTTTTTGAAGCCTTGTTTCAGTGTATTTTAACATGCTTTTCTATGCCTATGGAGAGGTTTAACTGTGTTATCAACCTTTTTGATGACGTACAAACTGTACTTCCTTTACAGTTTACTGGACACTCCAAACATGGCTATAAACCTGATATTTCTAACATAATCAATTTTGCCAGTATCCTTACCTGTAACATCCAGCTGAAAAATGCCAACATTTCCCAAGAAATTGACTTTTGCTTTAAAATTTTGTTTTGAAAAGACTGGCTGTATGGACTCATTTGGGACCATGTGGGTTGGCGTGGATGGGAGCCTTTTGCCCTGAGAAGCAAGAACAGCAGTTAGCTGTTGTACCTGATAGCTGGTACTTGCTGAGCTGCTTGGTACTGATGGCCCTGCGCTGGTGCGCGGCCTGGGCTGACTTGTAGAGAAGGTCCTGTAGAGCGTTGAAGGTGTTCAACCACACGTTGTGGTAGTGGGCCATCAGTTCTTCATTCTCCTCCGACCTGTTGGACATAAAAGGTATCAAAGTTTACTTGCAAGTTCAAGCTCATAGACTAATTGCAAGTATATGGTAGAAACAAACATAGGGGATATGCATGTAATACAATGATAAATATTATTGTACCAAAGAGAAGACATGTACTTGTACATGTGTTTGCTATATCTAGACAGTTTGGGTTTGACCTCTTTTTTTGGAAGCAGAGGAAGACAAAGAGCCCCACTTTCCACAATTTATGGGTTCTGTGATTTTAAGAGGAAAGTGTTCTTTTTTTGTTCTTTCACATCTTCTTCTTTTGTCTATGTGTCTTCTTCTTTTTCTTCAGTCATGACCCAATCAGAGCTTAGACCTGACATCAGCATAATTAGCTTTTACAGCAAAAATGAACAAAATATTATCAGATTCTGTTGCAGCAAATATGAAGTGGTCTTTATTCTGGGCGATGCCTCAGGGCTAAGTTTAATTGTATTAACAGTATTGTGTGTGAATATCTGGAGGTTTCTGGGAGGGAAACATCCTGCATTTTCACAAAAATATTGGATTTCTACTTTGTATTCCATTCTTACCTGTCTCCATAGTGTGGCAACTTTGCCTCGATGGGCTGTAGGACGTACTCTGGGGGTACCGCATTCTCATCCTTCACATACCACTCCTCCAGCAGGCTCACATCTGGACATATGGAAAAACTTTATTCATGCCCGTAAGCTTATTGCAATTACATGGTAGAAAATATAGAATACAATACGGTGTATTCCGTATCACCCGAGGTCCCAGCCCGACCGCGGGTTGGATCGCCCGACGGCCGAAGGCCTGAGAAAACCCCTGTTTTGATGCGAAATGCGCCAGAAGTTGAACAAATTTGGCGCCCTCGAACAAAAAGTGTTGCAACAGCAATGTTCCAACGTCCGAATCAGGTATTCAAATTGCCAACCGTGCCACACTCCGCCCGTTCGACATGGTTCGATTAACTCAGAGAAAGCCTGTTCGATACGGAAGTTATGGCCCGGTCCGGAACACCCGTATCAAACGTTTTTGTGTCACATAAACATGACATAAACAAAGATATAGGATATGCATGTAACAATGAAAAGTGATCAATATCATGTGATCAGTACCAAGTGAGTACTCGAATACTAGTGTTGAATATATCTAGGTAGGTTGGGTTTGACTTCTTTTTTGGAAGCAGAGGAAGACAAAGAGTCTCACATTTTCTACAATTCGTGGGTTTGGTGATTTTAAGAGGAAAGTGGATTTCTGTACGTCCGTAAATGTGGAGAAGGTGGGGAATGAATATAAATGTGGTTCTTTCTGTGTGGCTATAAACTGAGCAATAAATAATAAAATGCGTTTCATCTTCCACTGCTTTAGGTGCACATTATTTACAAATTCTTTTCTTTTTCATATAATGAACAGTCCCTCTTGTGAATGCAAATAATATTTTCTGTAATCTAGTTGATATCTGAACTTTATTCACAGACATTAAATATATATATTCAGTGAGTAGTTGTTGAAAAATGTCATGATTTTTTGACAGAGACAATAAAAAGTTATTAGTGGCGCTAGTTCATCTTTATTTGCAGGGGTAACCTATACGCATGTACCTGTTGTATCTAAAATGTAATATTTAGAATGGTGGTTTTAGATCGCAATATTTTCAACACGTACATATGATATCCCAAAATACCATGTTTTAGATACAACGTTTACCCCGCGAATAAAGGTTAACTGTCATTAACAAAACCCCGCTGTTGGCTATTTGGATCAAACTCGAGGATCTAAGGGCCTGAGTTTTGATACCTTGTAGGGGATGATATTTCTTATTTTGAATTGCGGCCTAAAGCCTGTAGCCTTGTGTATGGGAAGCTTTGGCGTACTAGCCCCGAGCGTCAAACCTCCGCACTTTAAAGGACTTATAAACACTTATCAAAGAGACACGCCTGTTACACTGTAGGCACTTAGTTCGAACGCACGTTCTACGCAGCATAGAACATGATCATTGAATGCCCGACCTAGGTAACTTATCTCGATCGTTTGAAGACTTTATAGAGTTCTTTGGTCGTCCAAATGCAATGCAACAGCTAGACGGAATGTTGTAGAGTATGTCTATAATTTCGGAATTTTTTGCAAGTGTTTTTTTCTGTTATAAAACCGGCCGGGGAACTAAATGATCGAATTCAAAGCCTTTGAAACAAGCGTGGAGAGTAGGGCATAATGATCAGTGTGCTTGGTTAAAAACCTGTGCCATAGCAAGGACACTGTGCAGTTGTAAGTAACGCTAGTTCACCTTTATCCGCGGGGTAACCTATATCCGTTGTTTTACAAAACAGGGTATTTAGGCACACAAAGTCGACGGGTGGTAGTTTTAAACTGCAATGTACAGAAAATATTGCAATTTTAAACCAACGTCCGTCAACGTGATATCTCCAAATACCCTGTTTTTAAAAGCAACGGATATAGGTTACCCAACGGATAAAGGTGAACTAGCATTATAGCCTTGAGATCCTACCCTTTGAAGGTATGTGGTTGCAATATATCATTTCATTTTTCATTACAGCATGTAAAAGTTACAGCAAAAAGATAAATGAATTGTAATCTGAGGCAGCAAATATAAAGTGGTCTGGGTTTATTTTGGGAGGGGAGCAATACCTCTTGGCTGAGCCAAATTATGGTCTCAGAACACAGTTTTTTGCCTATGGGGATTTACATGGTTAAGGACCCTAAAGTGAGGTGGTTCGACGACTCAAAACCTATAGTAGGGTGCAGATACAATTTACAAGAATTTAGTATGTTGAAGTCGAGGGTACAGCCTACAAAATATCTGAAAATGAGCATAGATTTGCCTGCTCATTTTTCTATAAAAGACAATTTGATTTGACCCCCAGCGGAGGTCATGGAACTGCAGGAGACGAACAGGAAGTGCCGGTAACCGTATCAAGGCGCAAATTCCCGCCGGCCGAAAAAACAACGTAATCCAACTTATACAGTATGAACACCGATGTATTCCTCTACTGTTCACCACAGATTCCACCTCGCTGTTGTGCACGGAAGAATAAATGCGGCCTTTGCAAGTACTGCGGTGCACTATTTTAACATGAACTACTTTTGGGGACGGGGGTCACGGATAAATACTGTGTTATGAGACCTTATATAAAAAATCATAGTGTTGTGTGCAAGTTCTGTAGCTTGGAGAAAGAGAGAATCATTTCATTCCTATCATATCATTCCATTTTTCACAAAAGTGTGTGAAAGTAGACTTACCTTTGCCAAGTTGCACAGCGGTATCCCGCACATGACAGAACTCAATCTCGTTGATATGTTGAGGTAAGGGACACTCCCCATACCTGTCTCCTATTATGGACTGCACGGGAAATACGAAGAAAACTTTGATTTGAACTTGAAAGTTCATCTGTGTTGGTAGAATTGATTCTGAAAGTAGAACTGTAATTTCCAACACAAGAAATTGGACTTTTTTGAACTGAAAGACTCAAGCCAGAGTGTGCACAAGGAATGGAGTCATGTGTGCTATCTAAAAAACAGGATGTCACAGAAGCGGTGGATTGTCTATTCCTTGACAATGACTGGAGTTGAAGAGTCAAAAATTTGCACCAGTTTCTTGTGCTAGAGATTATACTTCAACTTTATTCAGAAAACTTTGAATATTATTCACAAAGAAAAACAACAGATGCAGGATGGAAGGAAAAAAGGACACTTACAACATCCTATAAACAACCAACCTACTATCTGGAAATGTTGTAAAAAGGGGCTACGGTAGGAGAAGAAACTAGACACAAAACTTATGTGTGGCAGTCAGGGCTCTAGCCAGCTCGAAATTTTTTTCCGTCAGCCAATTCCAATCGTTGTGAAAACCGCAAAAATTCATTTTCCCTATGACACTACAAAGTAGTAAATGTTGCCATTGAGACCTTGAAAAACGGGTTTTAATGAGATTATCGTATGCGAAAGGGCGCCGACACACATTGCCAACAATCATAACAATAGCAAAACAAACAGTGTGTGGCATTTACGGCCGTGGACCGCGTCCCCAAGCGGCATGTAGCTTCCACCAAGGATTTTTGTCTGTCAAGGTTGACAGAATGGTTTTTAAATTTTTCTGTCAGACGCAGCAAATTTGACGGAAAAACTGACGCTGGCTAGAGCCCTGGTGGCAGTCCCGGGCACCACTGGGATCAACTGACTATGTCACTATTATGTAACCAGGTACAGAAAAAAAAACAACGAAATAAGTGTTTGTAACTTATAAATCAAAATTACAAAATGGTTTGTTCTCGAATTGCAGCACCTCTTTCAGGTTCAGGCTCCGTTTTCATGTTGAGCTCTATACACCTTTCTCACGCGGCGGCCATGATAGATCTAAAACGAGTTCAATGCGGCAAACAAAAGACTGTCCATCATAATTAACAGTCCAACCAATGATAGCATGGAAATTAGAAAATTGACCAATAAGAGAATGGCTGCATGTCCATCAAATATTTGCATTATTATGATTTTATTTTGCATCTCTTAAGGGACTTATGGGATCAGTACACGAGTCTAAATTGCTACATATTTTGCTGCATAACACTAGTTATAATATTTTTTATTTGGTCTTATATTGTGAAAATTTGTGCGGTCTGAAGAAAAACTAAATGGGAGCTGATTTTAGAAATAATTTTTTGGTCTGTTTGCCTCATTGAACTCGTCTTCTATCTATCATGGCCGCCGCGTGAGAAAGGTGAATAGCCCAATCATTTTAGTAATCATCACTGATTTGTGGATACTGTTCACCACAGCATGTTATAGACAAAAAGGGAGATGTGAGGGTCGTACCACAAAGAAGGGGCCGCAGGAGACGTTGTAGCAGTCCCTCAGCTCCTGTAGTCTCCTGCCTGCAGTGGTATGGTCCGTGCAGCTGTCGGTCAGCCATTCGTGGTGCATGTCAACCAGCTGGGTGAAGAGATAGTGACAATTAGGGACAGACAGATTACATGAAGATAAAGCTTAGTTGCCCGTACATCAGTAACAGATGTGTAGGGGTGGCGCCCATCTCCATTTCTGTAGCCCTTGGGCCACACATGTGTAAGCCACTACAGCAGGGGGCTGGTCCGCTGGTAGTGATGTGTGTTTAACTTCCATATTTGTCCTCATTAGTGCTGAGTTCTAAGCAGAGAAAGCAGCAGGTACCAATTTGAAGTTTTTGGTATGACTCGGCCGGGGATCGAACTCACGACCTACCAAATGCAAGGCGAACACTCTACCCACTCGGCCATTGCACCGGCACATGAAGATAGGACAATGAAATTTGACAATGTGGGCTCCAAAACAACAAACGAGACAGAAAACAGTTCAAAGCTGTAGCCAGCGCTGGGACACTTACATCCAAACATTCAGTACCAAGGGCATGTATATATAGACCACAACATAGTGTAAATGCAGAAACGTTTGTGGTTGTTTTATGCTCACGGTTTTTGCTGTGGCCACTTCACCGCAAACTTAAAACCACCACAGACATTTATCCATTAGAGTTAACTTAAGTTAAAACCACTGCGAACACTCCATTCTCCCACTAAGGCAATTTTGAATCCCCGTGAACTTAAATGCATTTACAGTAGAGTATACCACATCATCCTCAGTATCAGCCAAAGTGCAGGTAGGATCTGTTTCTCTCTTGCTCCAGGGTTCACCAGACCATGGGGATAAATATATTAGTCCAGTGTTCTAGCCAGCCTGAATTTTTTTTTCCATCCTCTGGATTTTGAATGAAAATCCTGTCGAAGGTGCGACAATCCTAAAAATGCTATTTCCGTTATTTTGAAGGGCAAATTTTGCTATTAGCTTGGATCAAGTAATATCTTTACATGCCAATTTTTGTCCGTCACAGAGAAAGGATTGGGCAAAATTTTTGTCTGTCCCCAGCTGCAAAAGTCTGTCAAAGGACAGAAGGACAGACTCTGGCTAGAACCCTGACTAAAGACAATAAATCTGAACCTGACCTGGAAATCCAGCCCATGTTGCTGGCAGTAGGTGTGCAGTTCAGGAATAGCATCTGACTTAAGTGCAGCCCTCTCCAATATTGTATCTATGGGGGAAAACAAGAGAATGAGACTGTGTTACGATGATGCAACATGCAAGCATTTCTACCAACATCAAGATACATACAGGCAGTGCTTCAAATCCTTTTTTCAGCCAGGTTTTTCAGCCTAGGCAGCAGCCTGAGTCAAAAGCCAGGTTGTGCCATCAACATTTCATGTTGCCCCACTTCCAAGTAACTAACGTTACTTTTTTCAGATCAGCTACTTACTCATTATCTTTTCTTACTTCTAACTACTTATGTTTTATCTTATCATCAAGAAAGAAATACAAAAGCTTAATTAATACACATTTGTAAATGCATGTAGGTGGGGGGAAGGCGGTGTTCCAAGTACAAAATTTCAGGTTGCACTCCTGGGTTTAAAAATAAGTTGCACCCAGCAAAATGTGGTTGAATTTGCAAGTGTGCAAGTGGGTATTTCAAGCACTGTACAGGGAATCTACAGCAAGGCATTTTCCAGTTTGTGATTACACTATGAGCTATGAGACATTTTCATCCTTTTCAGCACCCATCTAGGTATTGTCTTCTTTATTACTAACTACAGCAAAATTCACCACAAGAGGAGTTTCTATGTATACACAATGAAAAGGTAAGACACCCAGATCAATACATCTTTAGGAAGAATGCTCTATTTACGTTTGAGATGAGTTGAGATATTACTCATGTATGACATATAGTTTTCATATCGCAAGCAATCACAATTTATCAAAGCTCTTTTGGAGCAGTATAGATAATGTCACCCCAAAATTTGACTTTACAGAATGCCTCATAAATATTACAGTCTTTAACATTATGTAATTTATCAACTGAAGTAAAGTATCAAATCTTACTATAATCTTTCATAGAAATATTGGTTTATTTCTTTGTTGTAGTTGAGATACAGCTCATGAAACACCTGACATACTGTGTCTTCCCATGGTGTATTTCGTGATAAAGCAGTCTAAGCTAGTTGAGCCTTTCTGTTCATATTTCATCTAAAAAGCAGCACTCAGAGCACCCCTGCATTAACACGCAACCCGCCGCTATTGTCGGGGCAGTGCCTCAGGTGTGCCGTATAATAGACTAGATAACACCTTTGATTTGCATCGTTCATCTTCGAAGGGATGGCAGAGAAGAAGAAAATCAAGAATGCTCCCTACTACTCTGTCAACCATCAGTCGTCACTATAGCAGGGCTTGAGATACTGGGTGCATAAAACGTTAGTTTTTTTTGTTGTTGTTGTATTTTTGTTGTTTTTTACTTTATGGTCACCACGTAACAAGACCTGAAGGCCACTCAATGTTACGGGTTACATGATTGTAACTGTAACAGCATCTCTTCACCCTAGGCCTAGGTCAGAAACATCATGATTGAGACCAGCCCAATTGCTCACTATGAGTGAGGACTATCTGACCCAATAGGCAAAGCAGAGGTTACCTTTATCCATAGGGCAACCTATATCCATTGTATATAAAAATAGGGTATTTGGGGATCATTAAGTCGATGGAAGGTAGTTTCACTGTGCAATATCCTGAAAATGTTGACATTTGAAACCCACGTTGTTAACCTAAAATACCCAGCTTTTTAAAACAACGAATCTAGGTTACCTAACGGAAAAAGGTGAACTAGTGTTACATGTACATTCGTTGACTTGACATTGACTTTATTCAGATCCACATTTAGCTTGATATACAAGTATATTGTAGCTATTCTTCCTGCAGTCTTTTCAACAAGGGACAACAACTAGACACACAGGAACACAAATACAAACCATACGAGGGGCATTCAATAAGTAATGTCCCTGACCCATTTCCCATAGCAGGAGATTAATGAAACTTGGCACAGTTATTAGTCTTTCTCTTCATAGGAACCACCCAGAGTTTTGCATTTCTCCCATCATTTGATGTAGCTCTGGACACCGTTCTTGTAGGACATCCCAGGTTGGTCCTCCGACAGATGCCTCATCAATGGCAGAAGAGGGACGACCAGGTCTGGGAGCTGTTTCCACAGACTTCCGACCTTGTTTGAATTCAGGATGCCAGTGTTTTACAAGGTCATATGATGGGGCATCATCACCATAAGTTTTTTTCATTTCATCAAAAGTCCCCTTTGGTGTGCGTCCTTTCAAATACAAAAACCGGATCACTGCGTGACACTCAACTTGCTCCATTTCACACCTGGTCCATTTCACACCTGACTCAGTTCAAACACCAGTAAATCAGTAACCACAATTAGTTCAGAGCTGTTTTTTGCAACATAACCCATAGAGATATGACTCATTACACATGCAAAATTTCATCTAGATCAGACAACTGGAAGTGGGTCAGGGGCATTACTTATTGAATGCCCCTCGTACAATGTACAAGATTCACACATAATAAAAGAGAAGGCTACTTTTGTGTACCCAAGATTGCAGCTGTGCACCCAATTTTTGACTGTAGGTGCACCAGTACACCCAGATATATACGTACATGATCTTTAAGGTACTATTAGACTGCTAGATTGCTAGACTATGTAACATATTCTAGACATGTCCTGAAAGTGTCCAAAAAAAGAAAACTTATTAGAAATTCTGATATCAACTACAGAATTTCAGATGAAGCCACGAAGAGCTAGGTTTTGCTGACATTTGATTTTATGTTGTTCCTTCTGTGTACCTAAATTTTTCAGTTGACCTGTTGCCAAAAAACAATCTCATTTTATTTTAAGCCCTGTTAAGGCTATAAACACAACAGTATGACTGTTGTTTGTCTAAAATGGCCCTAATTCAGTACCCCTACAAGACCTGAGTACAAAAACAGCCCCCCTCCCACAGCTCAGTACAATTACACTACCCGAAACAAGATAGCAGAATACATGTAGCTGTTACTTTTATCAAGATTGTTCTGATTAAATCTTAATTACTGAGAGACTATCATAATTGCTATACTCCTCTTTCATCACCGATGTTGCACTATCATGATGATTATTTTAGACTATCACAATATCTTCACTCTATCAAAGTTTCCATCACAACAATAATTGGTCTGAGGCTGGAAAACCACGTGCAACAGAAATTTGCAGAAAAATTATTTTTTAGATAGAAAGAAAAATATGATTGAAGTATACTTGCAAGTTCATGCCAGGAGACTAATTGCAAGTACATGGTAAAAACATAGGGGATATACAAGCAACAATGAACTGTGATAAACATTATTCCGAAAAGAGGCTATACGAAACATTTTGGGTTTGGCTTCATGTACATGTACTGTATTGAAAACTTGTCATTTGGCCAGCTAGAAGAATACAGGCTCAGTGTCGTGAGGGAAGATTTGGACCAGATTTCAAATTACCTATAATTAGCCTATAAATAACCCTGTCCTGTGTAAGCACAATGACCGATGATGATAATGATAATTAGCCTATGACTTCTGAAGACTGGCTAGGAAGGGAGGCCAGCCACTTTAAACAGCTCCTTGGCACAACAACATGGGTGTTTTCACCAAGTTTCCCTATTTGATAAGAAAACTCAATTTTTCCAGATTCTAAGCCCAGGATATTCCTAGGAAGCGCCAGCCAGAATCTAGTACTCACAACATTACATGTTGGTAAGGGTCAGCACAAAATGTAAAGAATCAAATATTTCAGACAAAACAAGACCTCTATTTTGCATCAACTTGCATTGGCCCAGTTCGCTGCTTTGTCAGACATGCATGAAAGTGAGAGAGAAAGAGGGAAAACAAACAAAAAATTGAGCAATATTGGATAATACTACAACTGATGCTTCTCATATATTTTCCTTGTCATTCAGACCGTTGATATTTTCTCACCATTCTACAGTGTCAACAGTATTCAAACTAAGGCCACAGCAAGTAAATTTTATGGATGACATCCTCTACAGACTGCAAAAATAATGAGATAGGGCGAAAAAAAAAACAAGATGGGTTAAAAAAAACAAGATGGCTAAATTTTCAAAATAGACACCATAAACGTCGTAACAAGAGTTTAAGTGACAAAACATGGTAGCACTGACAACAAATAATTAATTCCTGTATTCAAGAAGTGAACTAGTGTTGTTTAAGTGACACTAGTGTGGTAGGCTGGTATTACTTACCAAGTTGCCAACTACACTCGTGACTTCCATAGTGGTGCCACTTTTACAGCTATTCAGCTGGTTTCACTTCTATAACTACAGTAATGGCTACCACGCTAGTGTGACTTCTACAAGTACAATCATAAAGCTAAAACACAACATACTTTCCTATTTTGACACTTTCTCGTCATGTTGACCATTTCCAAAGAAGAAAAAAATTCTTGTTTTTTTGTCTGAAATCAGGCGAAAATTAATGAGCGTGCGGATGTCATCCATAAAATTTACTTGCTGTATGTGGCCTAAATGAAAAAAAAAAGTTTCTTGTGTGGTTAAGATGCTGAAAGGTTTCATCCATTTATGTTCTGTTTTATGTCATAATTTTCCAAAGTTAATGGTCCAATTCACAACTTGTAACTCCCAAACATCTTTGATACTGCACCGTTAAAAGCAATTCTCTATCAGTAAAAAAAGAAGTTAGCTTTTATCTTTGACTGGATCAACTCAGCAAGAGTTGAGTGGGGACTAAAAACACTATCTCTGCCATCTAATGGAACAGAGAGCTTGGCTTTCATCCTAATGGTGACCTTGATAATGTCTCCAGGCCACTGGATACACACAATAATATATCTTCAGGAGGTATCTGTTCTTGACATGACTAGTCCATTTTTCAGATTGTGGAGATAACGATAGTTCACCTTTATCCGCTGGGTAACCTATATCCGTTGTATCCCAAAATGTGCTGTTTTGAAAAACAACCGATTAGGTTTCCCCGCGGATAAAGGTGAACTAGCGTTAAATTTGCTGCTTGATTTAAACTTTTGAATAGACAAATATGCATCATGGTGACAACATCTAATGCTAGTTCACCTTAATCCGTTGGGTAACCTAGATTCATTGTTTTTTTTAAAAGTAGGTATTTAGAGATTTCAAGTCAACGACGTGGGTTTCAAATGTCAACATTTTCAAAATATTGCTATGTGCAATTCCATCGACTTAACAATCCTCAAATACCCTATTTTTAGATACAACGGATAAAGGTTGCCCAACGGATACAGGTTACCCGACTGATAAAAGTTACCCAAAAGATAAAGGTGAGCTAACATTACGATGTCAGCATCTGAAAATAGGGGGAGAGATGATTTCTTGCCTAAATCATCCATTGTTCATTCCAGCTATACAGTCTATAACAAGGCCATGTTAACTTGGCTGTATGGATGACATACTCTGGGAAAACCAAAACTGATGCAAATGTGCACAAAAAATTATTGAAATCTAAGTGGTCAGGAAGATTGAACAAATCACATACAGAGTATGGTATCATACCAAAAAACTGTTACAGATTCTTCAAATTTGTTCTGGCACATCTTGACTTTGACAATTGACAATTGACTTTGGTGTTCTATGACATTGTTATATATTTTTTTGCAATCTATGACATAAATTTTGTAGTTGCTTTGTACGATTTACAATATGTCACAAACATTATTGGAGGAAAGGATGAACGACAGTGAATGTCGCCCACATAATCGAATCAACAAGGCCTAACATTGACAAAATTGGAATATCCCAAAATGGATGTCATGGATTTAATGCTAGTTCACCTTTATCCGCAGGGTAACCTATATACGTTGGTTTACAAACAGGGTATTTAGTGATATCGACAGATGGTTGATTCAGACTGGAATAAGTTGAAAATATATTAAATTCAAAACCACTGTCCATCAACTTTGTATAAAAAACATTGTTTTTAAAACACCGGATATAGGTTACCCCACAGATTAAGGAGGACTAGCCGTACACATCACAAAAGTACTAGACAAGAAGTTTTTGGTTTCATTTACATGCATAAAACAGACAGTCAAATTGATATGTCTTTCATACTTGAATAATTCACGGAGCATTTTCGAACTGACACAAGTCCATTTGAGCGCGATCCCCCCGAGACAAGATATCTAAAGTCTCCCCTGGATGACATTAACCTCGACCTCTGGGGGTACAAACTGGCTTTTAATGGTTGCCTCATGACGAGGCTGCTCACACAAGCAGGGCTCGAAATACCACCTGCATGTGCAGGTTAGTGCAGGTAAAATTGGAGCTGTGCAGGTATTTCTGATGTCTACCTGCACCTAACCTGCTCTAGTCCATGTACTGGGTTTTTTATACATAAATGTCATATGATGTAGGTGTATGTGGATTGTTATTAGCTGCATTGACTGTTACCACTTATAAAGTATAAAAGAAAAAAAAAATAGCAATAGTTCCTGAACAATTTTAGTACGATCCATACTTCCTAAGTTCAGAGTGGTGCAGGTAAACTTTGTCTGGTGCAGGTAATTTTCAATGTTACCTGCAAAAAGCATTTTGATCCCTGTTGCCTCATGACGAGGCTGCTAACACGAGTCTGGTCCGAAACAGAACAATGTCGGATTGAGCTCCGATTCTAGTCACGGAGTGAGGCATTACGTATGCAGCACGCTTTCATCCTTCTCGTTCTGTGCAGACACAGGTAATATGCTTAGGCCTAGGAAAGAATGTTGTGTTTTTTGTTTCAGTCCTGAAAACGTTAGGGGCGGTATGAAGGGATTATCTTTTTTTTTTTAAACTTTGGCCCAAACTTTTACCTGTAATGATACAATACAGTTTAACGATTTGAAAGTAAAACTCAAATGCATGATGACATTTATATTTTCAATGTTTAACTTCAATTTTGAGCATAATGGTTACAAATCTGGGGATACATTTATCCTTCATTAGATAGGACAAGCAGTTTTTTTACTTGAATAGGAAGCAGACTGGAAATTATGTGACTCCACTGTGCACCCAAAAAAAGACTAGGGTTGGCAGGTTTTTCCAAAGGTAGGTTGGGAAACAGGAAACACAACATTTTTCTTTCTTTTTCCACCTGTAGCCTCAATGTTAGATTGGATCTTAGCTATTATAGCACATGTAATTTGAGTAATTTTTCTGTAAATATGAGTACCGTTTGATTTACTCCCACTCAAACCTATAGGGCAAGCCTAAGGGTATAATATAATCATGTTAATGACATGATCTAAAAATAAGTAAGCAGGGACCGAATAATTCATTCATTTGGGTAATTTATTCATTTACTTACTATCTAGTCTATATTACTGTACGCTAGTTCACCTCTATCCGTGGGGTAACCTTTATCCATTGTTTTTAAAAATAAGGTATTCAGGGCTATCATGCCGACAAAATGTGAGTTCAAACTGCCATATTTTGAAAATATTACAATTCGACACCACCGTCCGTCAACTTGATATGCCTAAATGCGTTGTTTTGAAATACAACGGATATAGTTTACCCCATGTTAAGGAGAACTAGCTTAACATTGCTTACTAGTATGATATTAATGTTCTTTTCTTTTCTGTGACCCCTTCCTTCACTCAACCATATGCATGTTGCTGGCTAATATAAGCCATTGAATCCAAATGTAGGCTTTGCTTCACTCAACCACATCTAATTATGCATGTTGCTGGCTGATACAAGCCATTGTCTTTCAAATAAGCTCTGAAACTCCATACACATTCACAGGAGTGACCTCTGACCTCCTGACCATATTGTAGACCTGGACCGGATTTAAGGATTTTGATTTGTCAGCCGTTTCAATGTTTCATTTGTATTTATATGTTCCGAAGTGTAATGTCTATTTATTTTCTTTGTAACATGCCTTTATTTCCTTGTATGTAAATACTGGGCCCTATTGAAAACCAGATTTTCTAAACTGAATAGGCTACCCAGGCGTTTGATAATAAACAAACAAACAAAAAAATTGAATCGAAATGCAGGCTTTGCGTTGATTTTATTTGACTCATGAACATGTATAGTTGATTTCATAATGCCATTTCTAATAATAGCTACAGATAATCTTTGAGAAGCATCCCAACATAATACTTGAAGTTCACCTTTATCCATATGGAGTAACCTATACCCGTTGTTTTTAAAAACAGTAACGCTAGTTCTCCTTTATCCGCGGGTAACCAATATCCGTTGCTTTTAAAAACAGGGTCTTTGGGGATATCAAGTCGACGGATTGTGTTTTCGATGCGCAATATTAAAAATATTGCAGTTTGAAACCACCGTTTGTGGACGTGATGTCCCTTAATACCCTGTTTTTAATACAAGGGATATAGGTCACCCCGCGGATAAAGGTAAACTAGCGTTACTTAGGGATATCAAGTTGACAGTGCCAATCCAAAATTGCAGAACCCAATGGATGGCAATGGTTCAGCACCAAGGACAGATCCATCCATTTTGTTTCCCTCAAGGTGGCATACATGTATGCTAGGGGTTGGAACTGGTACAGAAAATTCAGGTACAGGTACGGTCCATATAAGGTCCAGAGGATCAGGTCCAGGTCCAGACTTGAACCTAACTACCAGTGAAAACTTGTGAAAGGGCAATACTCAAAACAATGGCCCTTTTCGCTACAAAGGAACCTGTTTGATGGAGCATCCGACGTCCACTGGCGTTTTAAAATCCTATCATCATGTAAACAACACTACTTGTCTCTGTCTTAGACCAACATTGACTGTAGAAACTTTGCAAAAATGACTATGAACTCTCATGTACTTTGATCTTCTTATTTCTTGGATCTGTAAGCCCCAAAACATGTAAACACCTGTCCATGTAATCTGTCCATTTTCTAATCGGTCCAACATCCGGTCTACAGCTTTTTTTCAGGTCCATTTTTTTTGGACCGGTCCAAGAAGAAAAAACGGTTTTGTACCTGTACACCATACCGGCACCCACCCCTATTGTATGCTGTTTATTCTAATCAATTTAGAAATGGCAATCAGATAAGGCAGACTTCATCCCTTTACCCAAAAATTACTGCTTCGTGAGCCTTCCAGTCCTGTAGCCAAAAATAGCAACCCCTGAGGATGCGTGATCATGCTGCATTGCACACAGACACACACCAATACATAATGCTAGTTCACTTTATTTATCTAAAAACAGGATATTTAGGGATATCAAGTCAATGGTCAGTGGTTGCAAATTGCAATATTTTCAACAGTTTTCAAATATTTTTAAAACAATGCAGTTTGAAACCACCACTTGTCAACTTGATTTATCTAAATACTTATTTTGAAATACAACAGATATGGGTTACCCTGCAAACAAAGGTTAACTAGCGTTAGATTATCATGCTCACACACAAACACAGATTCACACACACAGACAAGCTAGAAACACTTCTTCACTCTCTTCAAGTAATTGAAAAGGCAATACACCCTTGTACATCTTTATCATTTACTCAAGGTAACGCTAGTTCACCTTTATCTGTGTGGGGTACCACATATCCGTTGTTTTTAAAAGCAGGGTATTTAGGATTATCAGTCGATTATAGTCGATGGACATTGCAATGTTTTGAAAATAATAAAAAATATTTTTAAAATCTAACATGTTGAAAACCACAGTCTGGAAATACCCAGCTTTTAAAACAACTGATTCAAGCTACCCAACGGATAAGATGAACTAGCATGAGGATGGAGGATTTTCCAACTACAGCAGACATATTCTGCAAAAAAACTTCCAAAAATCTGATAAACACAATTATTCCCAAAGGAGCATGCCTTAGAAAACAGGGACATGACATCTTCCACATGACTGCTTCACACAATGAAAGACGATACTCCAGCGAAACCTCCAAAAACTGGACCCACTTCCCTTGCCCAGTAAGCTAACTAGCCTTAGATATCATGCTCACACACAAACACAGATTCACACACACAGACAAACAGACAAGCTAGAAACACTCCTTTACTCTCTTCAAGCAATTAGAAAGGTAAAGTGTCTTTGTACATCATTTATCATTAAATTTTACTTAAAGTATAGGTAGAGGATTTTCCAACAACAGCAGATGTATTCTTCAAGCTTCCAAAAATCTGACAAACACAATAATTATTCCCAAAGGTGCATGCCTTAGAAAACAGGGACACGACATCTTCCACACGACTGCTCTACACAATAAGAGCCGACACTCCAGCGAAACCGCCTCTTTCTAATCCAATAGCCGGACCCGCTTCCCTCGCCCAGTAAGCATGGACTATGGGGAGCTGCCACAATCCCATCTGACAGTTCATGACGTCATGGTAGTCATGGCAACCACTGTCTACCCAATAGGGAAATTGGATCAGGACAGGAGAAACCTAATTGCATTTTTTTGCTGAGCATTGTGCCCATTCTTCTTCAAGATGGAGATAGAATGTCTGTCAGTCACTATTTTTAATCTCAACGCCAATCAGGCATAAGTAAGAAGATGTGTCTTTTCTTACAAGCGTCTTTTCAGGGCTCAAAATACTTTTTTCTGTATACCTGCACTGGTGCTTAGGTGGTAACAGTCAATGCAGCTAATAACAATCCACATACACCTACGAGGGGCGTTTAATAAGTAATAACTCTGACTCATTTCCCATAGCAGGAGATTAATGAAACTTGGCACAGTTACTAGTCTTTCTCTTCATAGGAACCACACAGAGTTATGCATTTCTCCCATTGTTTGATGCAGCTCTGGACACCGTTTTTGTAGGACACCCCAGGTTGGTCCTCCAACAGATGCCTCATCAATGGCAGAAGAGGAACGACCAGGTCTGGGAGCTGTTTCCACAGACTTCCGGCCATGTTTGAATTCAGGATGCCAGCGTTTTACAAGGTCATATGATGGGGCATCATCACCATAAGTTTCTTTCATTTCATCAAAAGTCTCCTTTGGTGTGCGTCCTTTCAAATACAAAAACCGGATAACTGCGCGACACTCAACTGGCTCCATGTCACACCTGGTCCATTTCACACCTAACTCAGTTCAAACACCAGTAATTCAGAAACCACAATTAGTTCAGAGCTCTTTTTTGCAACATAAACTATAAACTTTAAGATATAAATCATTACACATGCAAAATTTCATCTAGATCAGACAACTGGAAGTGGGTCAGAGTTATTACTTATAGAACGCCCCTCGTACATCATAAGACATTTATGTAGAAAACCCAGTACATAGACCAGTGCACGTTAGGTGCAGGTAGACACCAGAAATACCTGCACAGCTCCAATTTTACCTGCACTAACCTGCATATGCATGTGTTATTTCGAGCCCTGTTCTTTGCTTTAGAATATGTGTCCGTCACTCTTTTTAATCTCAATGTCAATCAGGCATATGTAAGATGATATGTCTTTTCTTAAAAGCATCCTTTGATTTAGAACATGCACCAATCACCCTTTTTAATCTCAATGCCATTCAGGCATAAGAAAGATGATATGTCTTTTCTTACAAGCATCCTTTGCTCTAGAATATCCCTCAGTTACTCTTTTTATAATCAGAATGCCAATCAGGCATAAGTAAGAAGACGTGTCTTTTCTTACAACCATCCTTTGCTTTGGAATATCCACCAGTCACTCTTTTTAATCAGAATGCCAATCAGACATCAGTAAGATGATATGTCTTTTCTTACAAGCGTCCTTTGCTCTAGAATATCCCTCAGTCACTCTTTGTAATCTCTGTATCTGTATCTATATAGCCGGTATAACCACCGTTTGGCGTAACACACCAGCTCAGGGCTCTAGCCAGCTCGACATTTTTTTCCGTCAGCCAATTCCCATTGTCGCGAAAACACTATTCCAGAAGTTAGAGAGACTGAACTGAGACCTTGAAAAACGGGTTTTAATGAGATTATCATATGAGAAAGGGCACCGACACACATTGTCAACAATCATAACAATAGCAAAACAAACAGTGTGTGGCTTTTACGACCGTGGACGGCGTCCCCAAGCAGCCTGTAGCTTCCACCAAGGATTTTTGTCCGTCAAAGTTGACGGATTAGTTTTAAAATGTTTCCGTCACACGCAGCAAATTTCCGTCAATTTACGGAAAAAAGGACGCTGGCTAGAGCCCTGCACCAGCTTGACAACAATCAGGCATAAGCTAGATGATATGTCTTTTCTTACTACAATACAAGCATCCTTTGCTTTATTCCAGCTGCACTGATTTATTTCCTTGTCATTTTGGCAGCAAAGATTGACTGAGATGACAGAATATAGAGATGGGTGGGGGGCAAGAGGTGGAAGGAAAACATTAAAATACATTATTAAATAAATCTGACTATACAATATATACATCAATTGCTGCCTGAAACTATGTTTAGTGATATCAACTCTTATAATTCCACCAGATGCCAGAATACCTAGCCCCA
This sequence comes from Branchiostoma floridae, assembly GCF_000003815.2. NCBI lineage: Eukaryota > Metazoa > Chordata > Leptocardii > Amphioxiformes > Branchiostomatidae > Branchiostoma > Branchiostoma floridae. Next base: position 29,448,013 of record NC_049981.1, read on the forward strand.
GGGTACCATCCGGATAGTAGTTTGCTCTGACGTTTTTTTATACACTATATACAGTCGCGTCTAGCTCTGACTTTTTTATACACTATATACAGTCGCTTCTAGCTCTGACTTTTTTTATACACTATATACAGTCGCTTCTAGCTCTGACTTTTTTTATACACTATATACAGTCGCTTCTAGCTCTGACTTTTATTATACACTATATACAGTCGCTTCTAGCTCTGACTTTTATTATACACTATATACAGTTGTTTCTCTGCTATTCCATCTGGGAACCTTTACTAGTACATCTCTAACGTCTGGAATCATCCAAATTTTGGACGAGGGCGCTGATTGGTCCCTAAACATGAGCGAATAAGGAATGTGTTCAAGCGCTCAGTCGTACAACTCGTTCCAACTCCCAAAATGTCCTCTGTCTGCTTGTGGGAGGGTTCATTGTCATTAAACAAATGCTCTAGAACCCATTGCATTAATTTGCTCATTAACTGACGTCACCACGAGAAGGTTTGAATGCACAGTTCCCAAAATGGACAACAGAAGCGAACATAAGAGCTACTATCCGGATGGTACCCAGGCCACATAATACCACCACATGAGAAAAATACTTGAATTCAAAGTTATCAAAAGGGCTGTACCACTACAACATCAGCAGTCCTGACGCATATACATACATTGTATACTTCATACAGGCTTTTAGCTAGGCACAAGTCAATGCGTCATTGGGACGCACTTTTCTAAGAATAACAAGAAATTTGATGCTCTGGACGCCCTTATACTGGGGAGAAAATCCTCTGACAAGCATGAAATTCTGATTGACCAGGGATGCTACCAGGTCATCTGTGGTCACAGTCTTCTACTGTGACCTCTGTAACAGTATTTTTGCCTCTTAGGATACCTATGAATACACTATTTTAACTTAAAATCATCAAAAACTCTGCAGCATGGAAGGTGGATGGTCCCGGACCCCCCTACAATAGTCACTTACCACGACTAACCAATAAATTTGGACTCCCAACAATAAAATCCTAGCTAAAAGCCTGACTTCATATATTTAGGTGTTCAAGACAATCTTGAGATGCCCTCTATGATAATATTCCTTCATTATGGGTGTATCATGGCACATGTTGGAATTATGATAGTTGATATTACCTATTAGGCCAGGGTTGGACAAGTTTTCTAGAATTTCACTTGTCCTATCAGGCAAGCACATAAAAATTTCACTTGCCCAAACCAATTTTTCACTTGCCCAAAATTCAAATGTCATTTTTATATGCATTTTCAATGCCAGCAATGGATTTCATATATTATTGCCTCTATTTATCTATGTTGACCATTGCTTGATGTCATGACTGTAAAAAGTGACTTGTATATCAAAATCTCACTCAATGGAAAAATCTTACTTGCCCGATTGGGCCATGGACAATAGGGCTAGTGGACTTGTCCAAACCTATTAGGCACAGACATGGACCTAAGGCTGTTTTCATGTTGACCTTTCAGACGTTGAGGATTGTCCTTAAGATCTAAGAACCAACAAACTAAACTGGCATGGTGTCAATAAGCCACCTACTGTCTCAATAAGCAACCATGAAAATTTTTTTTTTTAAATTCATGGGTCTAAGTGGCAAGTGTGCAGATGTTGACACACTGACAGCACCAAATCCGTAGGCGTTTTGGGCACCCATTTTGACAGATTAGCCGTGAGGCTCGGTGGGCGTCACTCCACCGTCATGGGGGCAGGGGCATGGCGAGTATCGAACTCAGGACCTTCTGATTCTGATTCCAACGCTCTAGCCGTTGCGCCACACAGACACCATAAGCCTATAAGCCACCCTAGACCACGGCATTTCTTTTGGACAGAAAGCTGCATGAAAAGATAAAAGAGGTGAAAATGATCTAAAAACTAGTTGAGCTCAAGCAAACCCCACAAAAAGAAGAGCTACACGTAATTTTCTTTTATGGTCAGACACGGGTTACGCATAGTATCTGCAGGATAACCCATAACAATTGTTTTTATAAATAGAGTATTAAGGGACGGCCAAATGCCACTCATAACACAGAAATTATACTCACACAGCAAAGCAGACAACAAATTTTGGAACTCCCACTGTTTTGACACCAGATATGGTGGTGTAAACAAGACCATGAGATCTACTACATCATGTGCAAGTGGACAATTGTGAGGTTCAGAACA
>NC_049981.1:29450303-29455149 GCF_000003815.2 Branchiostoma floridae
ATTTGAGATTAGTTACTTTACAGCATAGCGTGAAAAGTTGATGTGACGTGACTTTACTGTAACGCTTACACCCATATCATCATAGATACCAATGCAAAATAACAGAAGGTAAAGTCAGGGCTCAACCTGCACTCGTATGCAGGTAGCACTGAAAATTACCTGCACCAGACAAATTTTACCTGCACCTTCTCAATTTAGGAAGTATGGACCATACGAAAATTGTTCAGGAATCATTGCTATATTTTTCTTTTATACTTTATAGATGGTAACATTAAATGCAGTTGATAACAATCCACATACACCTACATCATATGACATTTATGTATAAAACCCAGTACATGGACCAGTGCAGGTTAGGTGCAGGTAGACAATAGAAATACCTGAACAGCTCCAATTTTACCTGCACTAATCTGCATATGCAGGTGGTATTTCAAGCCCTGAAAGTATGCCAATATTAAGCACCAAGGACATATATATGCAATATTTCTTTCCATAAAAAGTTATAAAATACCAATGCAAAATAACAGAAGGCAGAGTATGCCAATGTTCAGCACCAAGGACAGGTATATGCAATATTTCTTTCCATAAAAAGTTATAAATACCAATGCAAAATAACAGAAGGCAAAGTCTGCCAATATTCAACACCAAGGACAGATATATGCAATATTCCATCATAAAAAGTCATGAATACCAATACAAAGTAACAAAATACAAAGTCTGTCTATGTTCAGCACCAAGGACAGACATATACAATCTTCCCCTTCCAAACAATGTCATAGATACCAATGCAAAATAACAGAAGGCAAAGAAGGCCAATATTCAGCACGAAGGACAGTCATATACAATCTTCCCCTTCCAAACAATGTCATAAATACCAATGCAAAATAGTAGAAGGTAAAGTAGGCCAATATTCAGCACCAAGGACAGATATATGCAGTCTTTCCCTTCCAAGAAAAGTTAAACTACTAAAAGTACAAAAGGGATAAGGCACCAAATAGGGCCGTCCCTCGGACAGGACGTTAAATAGAGGTCCCATGTCTGGTGAGTATCATACCACGGGCACATAAAAGAACCCACCGCACTTATCGAAAAGAGTAAGGGACCTTCCCGGCATGAGTGGATCAAACCATTCCGGCAAAATGGGGTAGGGAATTTTCCGAGCAGCCTCGTAACCCCTGCTTTGCCTATTGAGTCAGTTAGTCGAACTTGCTGAAACTTGATGTTTCTGACTGCCACAGCAAGCATAGTTCAATGCCAATGGCCTTGCACTGAGCAAACTCGTTAGAAAAATAAATTGGAATCTTAGATACCTATCAATAATATCAGAAGCCAATATTCAGCACCAAGGACAGTGCATAGCTGTTGTTGTTGTTGACCTTGAAGTTTTTCTAGAATTCACTTGTCTTATCGGTAAAGCACGTAAAGAAATTACTTGCCCGAACCAATTTTTCACTTGCCTCAAATTCAAATGTCATTTTTATTTGCATTTTCAATGCCATTATTGTCATTATTGCCTCTATTTTCCTATGTTGACAACTGCTTGATGTCATGACTGTGAAAAGTAACAAGTATATGAAAATCTCACTCAATGGAAAAATCAAACTTGCCAAGATTAAGCAAGTGAGGTAGGACATATAGAGTTGTTTATTGATTGCTGTTTCAACAACCTCTAAATACATCGTAGCACCCTAAGGCGCTGAATTGCGTACTTAGGCATTAAAAACATGTACACATACATTCAAAACTTAACATGGTAAGGCCATTAGACTAACATTTTAAAGGCTTATAATCATATTGCACAAGTTACAATCATTTATAATCGTATCGCACAAGTGTGTCTTGTTTGACTAATTAAGGCACTTGCCCGATCTGCACTTTCACTTGCCCTGGACAATCGGGCTAGTGGACTTGGCCAACCCTGTTGGGGAGCATGTTTTACGCTGTACCAGTACCCACCCCTAGTGGTGATGACCGCAAGTGGAAATTGGTGACCATACCACAAAGCTGCCTCAGTCCAGTGAGACATCCACTTAAGTCATCATCAGTCTGAACAATCCTTCAGACCTTACAGGGCTCAAAATATCGTGTGCATGTGCACCTTTGAGCACCCAAAAAGAGTTCTGCACCTATGCGCCTACTTTGTAGGCTATAGAGTAAAGTACAATGTTATACTACTATACAGAGTTTTCAAGTATCAGAAAAAGCAAACCTTTTTGCACGTGTACTTTGATTTATTACAGATCTAAAATTTTTAAGTCAGCTATAGAATTATGTTACGAATGTTATAATCATTTTGTGCACCTAAATTGTTGGTGCACCAATGTACCTAGTCCTGACCTGAAGATGAATTTCAAGCCCTGGCTTTTCTGTTTCAAATCTATCTCGTGCTCCCTCGTACAATAAGTCCTGTGCAAGGCTTGATTGAATGGTCAGATATGTAGGGTAACGGCGGTTATCAAAACTCTGGAGAAAGTAAATCCTTCTGCAGGGCACAATGGGCAGCCGGGGAGTAGTTGGAAGGAAGTAATGTCCAGCTTGTTATCCTGCATGGCCAGCATGGATCATTCCAAGTCCTTACATATCAGCAGATGCATGTTTAGATCTCTTCTTCGGTTGATAGCAATGGGCTGCTGTATCAAGTCTTGCGCCTGTGATTGATGCCTGTAACCTGGGGCAGTGGTCTGAAGTCTTTGCAGGGACTTACATATATGATAATTGACCGGTGCAATGGCCGAGTGGGTAGAGTGTTCGTCTTGCATTCAGTGGGTCTTGAGTTTGATCCCATCCGAGTCATACCAAAGACTTTAGTTTAAAAATGGTACATGCTGCTTTCTCTGTTTAGGACTCAGCACTAATGAGGAAGAGTATGGGAATTAAATACATATCACTACCAGCGGACCAGCCCCCTGTTGTAGTGGCTTACACAAATGTGTGGCCCAAGGGCTAGAGAATGGAGATGGGCGCAATGTCCCTAAGCATCTGCACAGATGTACGGGCAACTTTAACTTTTTTTAACACATATGGCAGCCTTGCAACAGAGGTGAGTCTCCAGCTGAGAAACGGGTGTCTGTCATGAAGATATAGCATGCAAACATCCGAATATAGTTTCATCAGGTTGGTAGATTATAGGATATAGGAGAATTCTTTTCACACCACCAGCAGGTACTTACATTGCTTACGTTTCGATGTCTCTCAGACAGCTTCTAACTGGAGTTCTGCTTCTCCCTTCTGAACCGGGATAAGGGAGGATACAAGCTTAGCCATGTTTGGGATTGTTTTCTCACATCAAAAGCGCCACCTACATCCGCTACATATAGTGGTGAGAAGCAGCACTCCAGTTAGAAGCTCTGACGAAGGTGTCTGAGAGACATTGAAACGTCACAAAGCAATGTAAGTACCTGCTGGTTGTGTGAAAAGAATTCTCCTATATCCTAGCATGTAAACAGCTAACAAGTGTGGGGTCTTGTGACACAATTGGCAGGGTGTTTGATTGATAGCCCAGAGGTTCTGGGTTTGAATCCGTTGATGTGCCACCAATCTTGTGCCCTTTGGAAAGGCACTTAAATTGACTTTCCTAACTTCACTCAGGTGAAAATTTAGTACCTAGCTTTGGTTAGGGCCGTCCCTTGGATAAGACATTTAAGGGAGGTCCCATGTTTTAGGAGAACCACACATCAAGCACATTTTAAAAAACACCGCACTTATTGAAAAGAGTAGGGGTTCTTCCTGGTGTGAGTAGAGCAAATAAATCTGTCCGGATATGCAACTTGTACTGTTCAGCACAAATCTGGTGTGTTACACCATAAGGCAGTTTTCCGGGTATTCAAAAAAAAATTCTACCAGGTGCCATAGATGATATTGCCGGAAAAAAAAACATGTTATTAAGGCCTTCTCAAGATTGTCTTGAACACCCAGGGCCTGAAATGCTTTTTTCTGCATACCTGCACTGGTGCAGGTAAACCTGCACCAGACAAATTTTACCTGCACCACTCTGAATTTAGTAAGTGTGGATCATACTAAAATTGTTATTGCTATTTTTTCTTTTATACTTTATAGGTAGTCTGTGTAACACAAACTCCGCTGTCCAGGGCTGTAACTGGCCCCTCCCCGCGGAGGGCCGGCGGATGTTTGGCGGGCTGCTATAAGCGAGATTTAATCAGGCTACTTTATAGGTGGTAACAGCCAATGCAGCTAAGAACAATCCACATACACCTACATCATAGGACATTTATGTATAAAACCCAGTACATGGACCACCAGTGCAGGTTAGGTGCAGGTAGACACCAGAAATATCTGCACAGCTCCATTTTTACCTGCACTAACCTGCATATGCAGGTGGTATTTCGAGCCCTGACACCTAACTATCTGAAGTGTATATATACCTCAGGATTACTGATGCTTCATAATTGCTACATCCCTCTCAATAACTTAGAATGTATTTTTCTCATGTGGTGGTATTATGGTACCTGGTGGAATTATGTGATTTGATGTTACAGTACATGCTTCATGGTTTGAAATAAGATTTGTATCTTTGCATACCAACTAGCAGTTACTCAAGCAGCAGGATATGAATTTGGAAACGTTTCAGATAGCATCGTCAGTTTCAGTGACAAAAGATAGTGGATGCTATCTGAATCGTTTGACCGTTTCCAAAATCATATCATATCCAGCTGCTTGAGTAACTGCTTTTTTGCATATCTTATCACCAGGATGAGTAACCTTCTTTGACATGTTTGACCGTATCTGTGGATTGATTTTGGTTCTGCACATTCTTCTTCCTAGCACATCTGGTTCAAATTCTGTAGAGCCAAATTCGTACCCACTTTATCATGGAAGCTCATCTGTG
>NC_049981.1:29459534-29464706 GCF_000003815.2 Branchiostoma floridae
CTGGCTTCTGACATGGATCTACGATCTCCTATAGAACAAAGACCGATAACTTGTAGATACCCCCGAATTTGTCCAAAAATCCATCAAAATCCACCCACAGCAAAGCCAGATTAAGAAGCACTAGCCATACTGAATGGGAAATTTAGATCACAGACGTCACATAATTCAATCATCAGGCGAGTAGCCGTCAGCACAACGCACGATTCAAACAGTGAGACAGCTCTAAACTATGACAGACTTTTTATGTAAAACAAGTGTCAACTTTACTTTGGGGTATATTTTTTATTGTAGGCATTTGTATTTTTAGTGTAGCTTTTCTTTGACAGCCAGAGGTTGAATTGCAAGAAGCTTACAGTGGGCAACTTATATTAGATCAAAGGACTTGTCACGCTTATCTGTCATCTAGATGCAGGGCTCGAAATTCATTTTTGGGATTAGGTGCACTGGTGCACCCAGCTCAAAAAATTGGGTGCACAAAAAAAGTTTTGGGTGCACCACTTGAATTTACATGTAAGTAATAACCTAATAATAAAACTTAGTTATAAGCTATCAAATTCTTAAACAAGTACCATGACAGACATCTTTATTATCTTTCTAACACTCAGATGTCAAGAATATGATGTATACTTGTATACTTTGGTATTTTGGTATCTTTACATACAGAAACCTAAGAAAATATTTGAGAAAATAATTGGGTGCACATCTCCAATTTTGGGTGAACCTGGGTGCATATGCACCCAGTATTTCGAGCCCTGAGATGCTTCTACCATAAACTGGGACTGAATTCAGAACTCTGTTTGTAATAAACAATGCAAATGTCAGTCAGATAGTGTCAACACAGGTGTCGCCTATATTCGCCAAAAAGCAGTTAACGTTACTCATTGACAGTCAGATGTTTCAACTAGCATCCACTAGTTTTCGTCAGTGACACTGGAGAAATCCTGTTGGAGCAAGATTTTAAATCCTAGCTGTAAATTGATACACAAACGAGATCTAGTTGGAGAACAGGTTTATCCTAACTGTGAATTGATATGTAAAAAGAGGAGGAAGACGATTTTTGATAGTCCAAAGCAGGGCTCTAGCCAGCTCGAAATTTTTTTCCGTCAGCCAATTCCCATTGTCACGAAAACACTATTCCAGGAGTTACAGAGACTGAACTGAGACCTTGAAAAACGGGTTTTTAATGAGATTATTGTATGCAAAAGGGCGCCGACACACTTCGTCAACAATCATAACAATAGCAAAACAAACAGTGTTTGGCTTTTACGGCAAAGGACGACGTCCGCAAGCCGCCTGTAGCTTCCACCAAGGATTTTTGTCTGTCCAGGTTGACGGATTGGTTTTAAGATTTTTCCGTCACATGCAGCAAATTTCCGTGAATTGACAGAAAAACGGACGCTGGCTAGAGCCCTGGTCCAAAGACAACAAGAGTTAGGCAAGTTAAGACTATGAGTTAATCAATCTTCATTGACGTGTCACCAGTATTGATATTTACAATATACAAAAGCAGGTATTGCCTCAACAATGGACAAATATTGTTCCATGTGTTTATCAATACTATACAATGGCAGGATGCTAAATATAAGTACTATATATAGACCTTTATCTGCAACAACAACAGAGCCTTGTCTGAGTCTTGTACTTGGAAGACTATTATGACAGTCAATAACCCACTCACTCATCACCCACTCCCACTCACTCTATCAGTCTTACTCACTCACTTACTCACTCACTCCTACTCACTCACTCACTCAATCACAATCACTCACATTTATTCATTCATTCATTCATTCATTCATTCATTCACTTAATCACTTAATCACTTAATCATTCATCACTCTCTCACTCATTTATTCATCATTCCACTTACTCACTCATTCACTCACTCACTCACCCACTCACTCGCTCACTCACTCACCCACTCACACACTCACTCACTCACTTGCTCACTCACTCACTCACTTGCTCACTCACTCACTCATTATCTGGTTTATTATCTGTTGTTCCCCATCCCATGAGGGTTAGATTTAATAGAATAATTTGTAGGTTGATATAACTAAAAAGGCAACATTAAAGAGAAAATGCCTGCGTGTTTTGCTCACAGCAGTTTCCCTTCCCAGCATTTTACAGAACCAATATACATGTTAGGTATACAAAAATATTTACTGGAACATCTAATATGCTGATGTCAATGGTAGTTATAAGCTCTGCTTAGTTTATGACAGAAAAAAAATAGGAACAAGAAAAAGAAGGACACATCAGCAAAAACACCTAATTTCTAGACCAAAGTGGCAAAAAGTTTCAAGGTTGAACTTCTTAAGTCGAGGAAGTCAGCCAAGCAGTTTACATTGCTGAGACGTGGCAAGTTCAAGAGAAAGGAATTGTATAAGGCACTCAAAGGCAATCAAGAACAGCTGTAAGCTCTACTCAGAACTTCAAAAGAACCACCATCTTAAACATCGTGTATAGGAGTCTTTATACAAACAACACTGTCCAGTGAGCTCCAATGCATTGTACTGTTGTTACAATTATCCAAAGAAAGAAAGAAAGAAAGAAAGAAAAATTGCTGCCACCCGCTTATTCAGATCCCATTCTTCTGATCTATACAAGTCGAGTTTTCAACGAAATGAGAAGCCCAAGGCAGATCAAAGATGGCGATAGAGTATCAAAGACCTTTGATCGGAAAGTCAACAGGTGGTGGATAGGAACCCAGTATATATATAGCAACAGATTTTTGTGAATTCAAAGGGACCAAGAGGCCTGAAAGGTAGAGGTGGGTACCAGTACATCGCAATCAGTTTTCAAGAAAAAAACAGTCCTGAAAAAAATCAGTGGACCGGATCTTGGACCAATTAGAAAATGAACAGATTATATTGGCAGGCGTTGACTCTAGGCGTTTTGTGGCTTACTGGCCGAAGAAAATAACAAGAGCGAAGTAAAAGAGAGTTGTCTTGATAATCATTTTTACCAAGTTTCTACAGTCGCACTTGGTCGAAGTTAATGTTGTTTACATGAAGATAGGATTTTAAAACTTCAGTGGAAGCCACAGAATCCTTAGAAGCAAAATGGGCCATTGTTCTGGTACAAAAATTTCTGGACCTGGACCGGACCTGCCGACCTTAATTTTCTGTATCAAAAACCTGTGATCTGAAAGTCAACAGGTGGTGGATAGGGAGGGGGTGGTGGATAGGGAACAGATTTTCGTGATTTTGAAGGGACCGTGTTCAGCATGTGGCTCAATTCTTTAGTGACAAAAATGATGGATGGAAGTAGTAATTCATGAACTTGAAGCTCTATAAGCAACCCTCTCCTAAAAGCTACTGCCATAAGTGGTGTAATTAATGTGGTATTCACCCGTTAATAATCACCATACACGGAAGGAGACTCCTATCAGGGGAAATATAGGACAATATTTTTGGACATAGATAAGCTTAAAGAACTGTGCTGTTATTAGTCAATGTAGTAACAACTTTTTTTGGAAAAAAATCTTTGCTCAGGTCTAGGGACAACATGTACATGTACATGTAACCTTACATATCATTTTGTTTTTACATTTTCAATTCTGAAATATAGGAAGTAAAAAAAGTATGGCTCTTGGTGGCCAATGTTGGCACATTCATGATGGTATATCGGCACACCAAATCCGTGTGGTTTTTGGCACACTTTTGACAGATTAACCTGCCAGGTACTATCCTACATAGTTGACTGGCTCTCCCTTTTTTGCCAGTGGTCACTTTGTAGGGTGGTACACTTGCTAGGGCATATAACAATAGAACCAGATAGTGACGGAGAGAGGGAGGGAGGTAGCGAGTGAGTGAGTTAGTGAGATATTGAGTGAGTGATGAGTATTATGTATCTGAACATAGACAACTTTCTGCATTCAATTTAATAGAGCGCCCACCCTACGTTTACTTGAATGTTACTTTATTGACAAAAGAAGAGCCATGTGTATGTGTAGTTAATATATTGTTTGGTATACCCTTAATTTTAAGGGTTAACTACCATATGGTCTATTTTTGTTTTAATGTTCTGTCAAAAAAGTTTGGGGAAATGTAGTATTCAAGTAGTAGTAATTACATTTTTTCAGCTCAGAATTAGCTACACTGGCTACATATATGATTTCTTAATACTTGATTTTAAACAAAATTGGCATTTGATACAAATAAATGATTATTTCCTCACTTTTGTTATGAGTTCTAACAGTACATGCATCACAAATTAAGGCTGTTGTGAAATCCACCTGGAGAAGAATTAGATCATGGCTGAGTCAAGAAAGACAGAAAAAATTGAATTTGATTTGATCAACACAACCGTTCATAACATAGTTATAAAATGGAAATCCAAGAGATATACTTTCAGTGCTTTATGCATACGTCAATTCTGTCTGTGATTTGACTGGGTGTGTCATACAATTAAGACTATGCCCACCCATCCAACTGTCATTGTAATGTAAGTAATTACCATGATCCCCCTTTTGAAGAAGTCCATACACGACAGACAACAGCATAAAACCATACTTAGGCCACACAACTTTAATTTGTTGGTTTTCGGATTTTTTCAGAAAACCCTTTACTGGAAAAACATAATGATATTGAAGCCTGAGGACCAGGTTGGTGCCTTGGTGCACTCAGTTCTATGGGGTGAATACAGTCATATCCAAGTTTTTTACCCTACCCTCTAGCTTTAGGGTGTTCTCTTGCTATATTTTCACTTGTAGTTTTATAATCCGAGAACAAATAAATTAAATTGGTATGGCCTTACAAAACAAATACAATAGAATAAGCTGAGGTTTACATCTACTAGTCAAACTTAAGATGTTCCTAAAATTCTGTACAATTTGCACAGCTTTTTTGCATGTATTCTCTACTTCATGATATGATCATTATCATAAAATGTAAAGCTGATACAAATTACAGTATTTTGAAAATACAATATTCCTAATGACAATAAATAAATGTTATGTTTTTGTCAATGGGAGTGGCTGAGATATAGTTCTCAATAAGTCGTTGAAACCCAATATTACACTCAGAAAGGGAATTGTGGAAATTATTGTACTAATTGTCTATCTCTTAAGGGATCATATAAAACTATGATATAGAAAACACCAAATTTTGCCCACAAATTGCTAAAAGTACTGACAGTGTTCAAAGAGAAATGAATTTTGCAAATATC
>NC_049981.1:29464806-29472639 GCF_000003815.2 Branchiostoma floridae
AATATTAATGCATGCACTCTAATGCCTCCCTCGTTTATAATTTTCCATTATCAGTAATGCTGCTTTCCTCTTGAGGTTTAAAGAGAAGATCATGTTTCTGCATCCCACGGTTTCCAATGAATACGAATTAAAAAACAGACAGAATATCATCAAAACAAAGGACTTGTTTGAAATAGGATGGTATTATTGCTCTTACTCGTTGAATATAAAAGTCTTTGTAGAAATGACCACCATTAAAATCATTGTGCCATTTAGCAAAAATATTAGTCAATAAATATGTAAAATAATAATGAATATGAATGAATAACTATGAGTACTGGATGGAAGATTCTGGCTAAATTCATGAAAACATTTCTGTAATATTTTTTCATTCATGAACACTCTTTATCCCAGCTTTCTTAATGACATACAAAAGTCTCCAATAATGTCGGCCTGACGTAGAAAACGCTCATCCTGACATGCACCTCACAGTTTCATATTTAAAACCAACAACATCCTCTCAACACCTCGCCTTCTCACTTCCACTTACAAGTGACGCTCTGTGGACGACACAGAACTAAAGCTAGCCAATGACACGTCTACATATAAACCCTCCACCACCGCACCATCACCCATTTCACGAAGGTTGAGTTCTGCGAACGCTTGTTAGTTCTTGCAAATGCACCAAAACTACAGTACGCATACTTAACACAATGAGCCACAAAGCCTTATCTGTTTATCATCTAGTGCCACGAAATTACACCAGGTTTGCAGCCAACATAATATCACTCAAACCCCCAGCCTGGCAAATACATTACCGGCATGTTTACGCACCCTATTATGCTTAATGCATCCAGTGCTGTGTTCATGAATAGGGGAAGGTGTGGATCTTCCCTGCTGCATTATTTTATGAAAACGAGTCACATGAATGGATTTGTATTCATCGCAGATGCACACACTACCCGGCCGTGGCTTTATATATATATATCATCCAATGGATACAACAAATGTGCTAATTGCCACAAATACCCGGCCCAGCCCAGATTTAGAAAACAGTAGCCCTTTTGTCTACCGCATACCATCCCCCGCTCGCACAAGCGGTTTACTACAGGACATACGCAGGGATATACGTAACTACTTCAACAGATTAGTGTGACATCCATCCATATTGCACGGGGGTAAATATCGAGGGCTGGAACTATCTTGCCACCTACCGGAGGGCGTAGCCGACAGGAACACCTTGATGCACCTGCTGTATTGCTTGAGGTTGACGTTCTGGAGGCTCCCCTTGAACACGGCCTCCATTCGGCTCCTGCTGCCCTGGGCGGTCCCCCCGCAAGCTGCCATCCCGAGTCTTAAAGACGACGACGACTTCGCAGAGGAGATGTTGCTTCTCGTGTGTGCCCTCCCGTCTCTTCTTGGATCACCCCTCCTCTTCTCCCTCACATCCTCCTGATGGGGAGAGACGGTCTCCGAGCATCACTCATCTTTTTCCTCCTTGCAGCCCGAATCAGGAGTCAGCGCCGGGATCTGTGTACGTACGGGAGAGAACAGTCAACGTCGTGATCCAACAGGTAGTGCGAGAATCACCTCGACACAGGTGTGCAGAGAGGGACGGTAATTGCTTGGCTGATAAATCAGGCTGCATCACAGCCACATCCTACCTCCCTGCAGGGGGTCATTAGCATAAGTGGATTATACCAAGTCAGGAGGAGACGGGGGTGATGCTTCATTCTTAAGGGAGTGACATGCAAAGAAAACAATTGAAGTGCTGTATAAAATAAGAATCGGCCTAATAAATCACTTTGTAACAGTACCATTGCATAAAATATTGGGTGCAAAAATGTAAGGGGACTGTTTTGTGCCAACAATATATTGTGCAAACATGGATTTACTAATACGGCAAAATCCCTAGGGGCATTTATGAGTGTTATGATGATTGTTGACGTCAGTCTGTCCTTTAAATGGCTGTATCACCCCATAAATCAGATCCGGTTAAGTGCACAACAGACGGCAGAAATTTCTTGTTTGCTGAAAACATGAAAAATGATTCCATTTGAACTTTGCATGGTAATATTTGCAATTTCCAAAAAAACACAGTGACAAATCCTGAGACGCCGTCAACAGGTATGATAGCTTTATAGAAAATTTTAAAAAATTGATATTTACCATGTAGATTAAAACATTAAACCATTGTGGTTAGGCCACAACAAATATCTGTTGCTTCTTGCATTTCTTCCGAAAAAAATTAAACCAACAGTTCAGAGAAAAATGCAAATAAATTCTTTTAAAGGGTCTGGGTGAAGATATGCGGCTCCAATAACACAAAAAAATTTGACAAATTGATTTGTTACTAATGTTCGAAATAAAAGGCATTGTTTTTAGACTGAAAATAGTATGTGTATGTGGCTCTGAATGGTAATATTTACAGGTTTACAATAGTACAAACAACTGTTACATCTTTATCAGGACTTTTTTGTTTGTTTTTTTAAATGAAAAAAAAGGGACAGGCGAATCTGAAAAACTGACGTAAAATTAACTTCAGTTTATGAAAGAGAGAATAATACAGCTCTGATGCAAATTAACTTAAACCAGATTACAAGTTATGGTAGTTCAATCACCATGTTTACCATGATGCTTACAAATGGGATTGTAGCGAAACATTCAGAATGTTCAATGTCTGAACAATAAGCAAATCTGTTGATACCAGCTTCACAATTAACATGCATTGGCATAATACCGGTCATAAGCCTTATACCGGTCGATTAAAAATAGTGGAACTTAAAGAGATCTACACATGCAACAATAGTTATTTCTGAGGTATGCACACTTCAGACATCTAGGTGTCCAATACATAATTTACAAAGCATCGATAACAATGCATTCGAAGACAACAAGGCCAAAAGTTTTCAGGTCATTTTCGGGGCAGGCGAGCTCGTCGTGGGACAAACACACTGTCACGTTCATCGCCAAATTTGTAGATAATAATCACATGTGCTCACGGCATAAGACGAGCATGATTCAACAGCAATCTTGAATTTCTTTTGGTGACCTACAACTCGTGTAAAAGTGTGAGGAACCGTTGCATTATCGCCCGGATCTACGGCTGAATGGGTCAAATTGAACATACGCCGCCATTTTCCCGCCATTTTTAATGCTACGGCCAGCAGTAAAGTTTTACGTCATAGCGGTTGTGACGGACCAAAATTAAAAGAAAATTCTTGTCAGTATACGCCCACTTTCTCATGACTTTTTGTATGCTCATGCAGATTTTTGTTTTGTGCAACTACTAACAGGAAAGAAAGGAACAACAGAGGATGTATAAAGGTACATAGCGGCAGTTAATTGTGCCATGTTTCGTTCGGCCGGTATAGTGCACCCCCTTCCAACCACGCGCCCGTTCTCCGTGCAATTCCGCGGTGTGTTCCAATTACGATATTATGTTTTTAGCAGGACCAGAGAGACAAAATAATTTACACAGAAGAAGTGGCAAAGGTAAGCTGTAACAGCAACATGTACCTGGAGAAAATGATGCGTTGATCATTTGCCAAATTAGCATTGCTTGAGAAATTGCAGTAAACCGACCGGTATTATGCCAATGGATGTTAACATGTTAATTAGTTAGGAAGATGCTAGGTGAAAAAAATCTGTGCTACACTTTTGCCATTCATTTGTTCTCAGCTGAAAAACAAAGATTGACATCACACATGATGACAAATCAAAGTCTCCAATATGGAGCAATAAAAAGGCACAAAAATTAATGTAACATACAGAAATTTAGCAGTTGCCCATGAAGACAAAACTGAATTTAATTTAAAAGAATTGTTCAACTAAATAAAGGAGCATCAACATTAATTTTGACCATACCCATAATGCTAACCTTTATCTGCAGAATAACCTATATGCATTGTTTTTGGTATACAGGGATATCAAATCTATGGTGCAAGGTAATTGGTGCAATATTTTGTAAAAGATATAACATCTATTATCATAATACCGGTACATTTACGACGATTTCTCTAGCCATACTGTTTTGACAAATTGTCAACGCATCATTTTCTCCAGTTACATGTTGCTGTTATAGGTTACCCTTGCCACTTCTTCTGTGTAACTTTTCTGCCACTCTTGTCCTGCTAAAAGCGTAATATTGTAATTGTAACACGCCGCGGAATTACACGGCGAACGGGCGCGTGGTTGGGAGGGGGTACAAAATACCGGTAGGAAGAAACACGGCACAATTAACTGCCGCTATGTACATTTATACATCCTCTGATGTTCCTTCCTTTTCTGTCAGTAAATGCATAAAACATAAACCTGCATGAGCATACAAAATGTCATGAGAAAACGGACGTATACTGTCAAGAATTTTCATTTAACTTCTGTCCGTCACAACCGCTATGACGTAACACTTTACTGCTAGCGTAGATATAAAAATGGCGGGAAAATGGCTGCGTACGTTCAATTTTGCCCATTCAGTCGTAGATCCGGGCTATTATGCAACGGTTCTTCACACTTTTACATGAGTTGTAGGTCACCAACAGAAATTCAAGATTGTTGTTGAATCATGTTCGTCTTGTGCCGTGAGCATGTGTAATTATGATCTATAAATTTGGCAATGAATGTGACAGTGTGTTCGTCCCACGACGAGCTGCCTACTCCGAAAAAGATACTGAAAACTTTTGGCCTTGTTGTCTTCGAATGCATTGTTATCGATGCTTTGTAAATGGTGTATTGGACACCTAGATGTCTGAAGTGTGCACAGCTCAGAAATAATTATTGTTGCATGTGTAGATCTCTTTAAGTTCCAGTATTTTTAATCTACCGGTATAAGTCTTACTACCGGTATTATGCCAATGCATGTTAACGTTAGTTCACCTTTATCCGCAGGGTATTACCTATATCCGTTGTATATAAAAATAGGATATTTGGGGATCGTTAAGTCGATGGACGGTAGTTTCTCATTGCAATATCTTAAAAATGTTGACATTTGAAACCCACATCGTTGACCCGAAATCTCTGAATACCCAGCTTTTTAAAACAAAGAATCTAGGGTACCCAACAGAAAAAGGTGAAACTAGCGTTAGCCATCAACTGCAAGATGCAGAAACGAGTCAGTGAAGGAGGGGTAACGTATCCTCCTTAGGAGTGACAAAAATTCTGCCATAAAATTGATGATGATTATAAAAAAATATTGCAATTTGAAACCACTGTTTGCTTGTCTTGAACTTTAACATGCTGTTTCTAAAAACAATGGATTACCATGAGGATGAAGGTAAATTCCGAGTCACTGAGAGGTTTTAAGATAATAACTCATTGTAATAAGTTCAAACTTTTTTAAGTAAAAGAATATTTCAGTCACTTAAGTTTTGAATTATTCAAACAATTAGAAATGAAAGTTTGAACATGTTTGAACTTATTCAAATTTGTTGGAAACATTGAGAAGGTAATGGTACAAATATCTCTTTGCAATTTGCAACATCTATGTGTTTTTGTCATTAACACGGGACATGTTCAAACAATTGCGTCATTTTTTCACTCCATAAATACTTTTATAGCCCTCATAAACAAAGCTGCTATGCTGACTCCATTGTTTGGTTCTTGTATTTTTAGATTTTCTATAGTAGACACTGGTGGCGCCTTTGTGAGAAGGTAGCAGACACACGTAATTCCCGGTACTTGGCAGGGATGTGTGAATTGCCTTCTTCCCAGCCCACTGCCCCAGTTACAATGTATCAAAAAATGAACATTGTATCAATGTTCAATGTATCATTGTATCAATGTTTGAACATGTTACAACAAATGATGAATCTATGTTGGAACAGATTAGAAACCAACAGAAATAAATGTATTTGGTGTTAGAATGTTTCTAACACGTATCACTACTTACAGTAGAAAATATTTCTCACTTCAACTGATGTTAAAGTTATAAATAGATTAACTAATGCAGTAGAAGCCGTTTAATTGCACAGCCTATTTGCCAGCATATTTCATGCAATTATCCAAGCTGGACCGCACAATCAACAGAAGTGTGCGTTAATCCGTTGTGCAATCAACTGGCTTCTACCGTAGTTACTTATCACAGTTAGATCATTGTTAGGAAGATTTGCAAAATGTTTGAACAAAAGGTGAGAAACCCCTATACCCACACCTGGTAATGTGGAATGGACGATCTGATCAATTCTTGCTGCCTGCCCTTGAGCATGCATACATGTATTATACTGCATCTGTTTCTTTTTGTTCTATTTATGGCCAGAGTTTGTTGAGGACTTAACCCTAATCCCTCTGGTAGACGGCTGCTGATACCAAGGTAAACTTCCAGCAGAAAAAGACCTGCCAACCTAAACATAGCTAACTGACGCATTTGTATTTTTAGCCTTAAAAGGCTAAATAGAATATCTGGGTGGAAGGCTGTTTCAGACCAGGCAGAGCCCTCTGCAGTGTTAACATTTTTCGTCGTTGTCTCAATTCAGCCGAGCAATTCTAAGCTCTGTGGTGAGTGTGGTGATGGGCAAATCAGGCAACAAAATGAACTAGGGAGCCCAAACATGCATCACTTCTTCCTTACATCACAAGCTACATATCTACCACCAAAAATTCAAGACCATAGCATTGATGTCCGGGTGAAAAGATACAAAAAAATGTAAGTTCTGCTGCAGTACTAAGGTCACACACCAGGGGGCCCAGACATACAAATAACACACAGGCCAAAACCATACCTCTATTTTCTATAGAAGTAATGAAGGCAAACCTGCTAGGAACAAAAAATCAGACTTTAGAGATCCTAATGTGTTAACGTTAGATTAATCTTTTGCCTTGCTGCAAAAACTGCAGTGAAAATGGGAATAATGTGCTTTTATCGATCAAAGAAATCTGATTTATCTGAATATTATTGAAGAATAGATGCCACTAATATAATACCGTGACAGCGATGTTATAATGAATATGTTGCAAGTGAATTCTAGTCATACTTTATTGTTTACCTTGCTTTTAGTGCCACACATTAAAAGTCAACATGTTTCCTAGCTGTCATTGGGCATGATTTTACAGTCCTCAGCCCCCATTTTACGTCCATTCCAAAAGACAAGTGCAGCCCCAACTGAGATGCCCTATCCAGGATTGAACCAGGGTTTCCTAGTTACCAATTGGAACCAGGAGCCAGACAGCTACCAGTTGAGCTACAGGGACATCCTTAGTTTAGTCATACCAAAAATGCTGATTAATTGTTTACTCAAGAACCGAATATGATAGTCATGTCCATGATTTCAAGAATATAAAACATTATGTACCATGCAAAAGGGCTAGATTTTTTTTTACCATCAAACCTGGTTACTAACTATTTTAGCTGTAGGCTGAAATAAAACCGAACTGGGACTGGTCCAAATTTAAGGAAGAAGTTGAAAAGTACCTGAATATTGATTGCTCTTTTATGACAATTCAAAAGACATAAAACGGACAATTATTAGTACTTGATCGAAAGAACAATGCTGCTTTAGAATTTTCCCTTCCCACTCATTGTTTTGGTGCTCATGTTATCAATTTATTTTCAACATTACTGAATTCGTAAATATATTTTCATCAATTTGGTGTCATTATGTTCATATTTTTTTGGACATTCTCAGTCTCATCAAGCAAATTTCCGTCCTGAGATAGAAGGATGGATTCCTATTTCAAATTTCCTATTTTCAAATTTAAAAGAAAATGGACCATCTCAACCAAAATAAGCTCTGATAGATGATACAAATGAAGTACAGGAAACGAACATCAGTCTTTTAATGACCAATTCCCTGTCTGCTGCCTACATGAATGTGTGGCTGGACGGAAAATGCCTGTTGTCTGAAAAGAGATTTCTGAACA
>NC_049981.1:29472918-29479631 GCF_000003815.2 Branchiostoma floridae
CTTAAGACGCTCGCACACACCGGTCAAGAGGAGTGAAGATGCTCACCCAAGAATTGGAAGGTACTGCCCTCCGCCATTGCTGCATCAAACAGGGCCATTACGTATTCTCCCCACATTCAACCTTGCCGCCTCCTCTCTTCCCCTTGTACACACCGAAGGACAGCCAACAATTTATTCATGCTTAGCAGGATCATGGCCACAGATGCGCAAAACATCGCATGTTTAGACGGACGAGGATTCAATGCGTGCCTCCTCTAAATCAATACAAATTGTATCACCGTATTGTTCTGTGTTGAAAATGCAACATTGCACCCCAGCTGTATAATTTCTACCACAGCGGCTGGCTTGAGCATCAATCAATTTCTGTCTTGTTGATGTCTGAAAATGATTGAACGCGCCAGGAGGAAAATTGCCAAAAATCATTTTGTAACGTCAACACGTTGCAAGGTCATACACGTATGTCTCAGTGTCCGTGTATTTGGGCCGTATCAAATTGCGCCATGTAAAATATGCCATGATGATAAAATAATGATTACTGGTGTTGATTCAAACATATTGGATTTTATAACTGGTTGAGATAGTAACGTACTCCTATCATGACCTCATACACGAACAATTACAGAAACAGCTTTATCAATAATCTTGAAACCCATCAACAGGATGTATCTGAAAAGGTTGTATATGATTCTGAAAATGCTTCAGGAACTCCTCAGTGTTTGAAACAACAAACCAGACTAATGACTCTTAGTATCCAGTCTTTAGTAGCACTTCTTGGTTCTTGGGTTTTTCCAGAATTAATTGCAAGAGCAGGTGAAGTTGAATAAGACTGCTAAAAATGAAAAAAAAAAAGCATCCTGTCATGTGATAGCACTCAATGCTAAATTGAAAGGCAACCTTTTCAATCAAATACATAGTAGTAATGTTTACCTTCACAAAATTGGTCTGGTCCAATAAACTACGGTTCTATTACATAATATTTCTGAAATATATTTTAAGGAGGACGAGAACATTCTGTAACAGTTTGTGTCAAAATATGAGCATTTCATATCCGGGATGAATATTTATCTTATTTACATGAGATTTAAAAGTAAAGTGAACCAGAAATTGTTCAGGACATGTACTGTGTTTATAAATGAACACACATGTAATGAGATGGAATGATAAAAAGCTTCACTGGAGTGGTCTTTTTAACGTTAACTTTAAGTTCACCATTATCAGCGGGGTAACCTACATTGTATACCTGTTGTATTTCAAATCAGAGTATCTAGGGATAAAATGTTGACGAACGATGATTTCATGACTGAAATGCTTTGAATTTGAAAACACTTTGCAATTTAAAACCATCGCCCTTGGACTTGATATCCCTTCACACCCCATTTTTAAATACAAAGTATATCTATTAGGTAATACCCTGCACTAAAGTTGCACAACCACATGTTTTATTCACATTTTTCAAAGTTTTCTTTTACACTGCAGTTATCGAAATAAAAGGGGTCCCTGAGCTTTTTATGTTTGGGACTGTTACATTTAGCAGTGATACCTAATAATATCATAACTGCAACTGCAAAATAGAACCAGTCAAAACTGCCCTGAAGAAGGTGGCAGACGGTCATCAAAATGCCAGCTTGAATAATACAGTTGGTTACAAAGACATTGTTATCCAACGACTTACTAACATTAGTAACAACCTCATGAAACAATTCACGAATGGAACATATTTTTGAAAAATACATAATTATACTACATGGGCAGTTAGTATTAATGCTAGTTTACCTTTATCCGTGGGGTAAACTATATCCATTGTTTAGGGATAATATCAAGTGGATGGACAGTGGTTTCAAAGTGCGATATTTTTAAAATACAGCTTGTTTACCAACCTAAAACCACCGTCCGTTGCATTGACATCCCTAAATACCCACTTTTTTTAAACAGCAGATAAAGGTTACCCCGCGGATAAAGGTGAACTAGCGTTACTCTCTTGGTAAACCATTAACAACACATGATTCCATCTGGTGTAAGCCCAGTACTACTTCCTGTTTAAAATACCATTTCAGCTAAGCACTTTCCAAAGCTGACCCACCTTTACAGGGGATACACTACTTGTGCGTTTATAGAAGAGCATTATTGGGTTAGCAAATATTTAAACTGTACTGCCCTTATATGTAACCATTGTTTGGAAGAAGAAGGTCAGGTCTAATTCGGTGAGCCTTTTAGTTTCCCTCCCATATAAAAACTCTGAAACCACTGGAAAGGACACATTTGCAAGCAAGTGAAAAATACTGTAAATGCATGTAAGTTTGCGGGGATTTAATTTCGCGGTAGCGGGAAAAACAACTTTTCGCGGTGGTTTTAATTTCGTGGTAGCACGATGCACTGTACAGTAGTCTCGTACTGCCATAGAAAAATGTTTGCGGTGGTTTTAAGTTCACGGTGAAGCGGCCACCGCGAAAACAGCGAACATTAAACCACCGCAAAAGTTTCTGCATTTACAGTATTCCCATCATCCAGTTTAATAATAAAGGTTTTTTAAAATAATGTTTGATGATTGAATTGCACTGCCTCTGATGTCAACTCATAACAGATAAATTTTTATGGCCTGAAATTTGGTATTTATTATTTTAATGCCTCCTTTCAATTGAAAAATCAAAGATCATTGTATATATGTCAACAGAACTCACATGTAACTTACAAATCATTGGTTTTGTTTTCCAAGTTCCAAGCCTTCCTTATGCTCTATGAAAATATGCATTGTGTGATGTCATCATGCGGCACTCCTGGGGTATCTTAATCCTTAAATTCATTAACATTACTGTCATATATCATATATCATGCATTCACGTGTAATAATGTAATACGCTTAGGGGCCTTTGTTATAAGAATCAAGATTCAAGGAAGCCTCTATGTTTATTGGCTTGTCGCATTTAAAACCTGAATTAAAAACCAATTTATAAACATATAATCAAGGCTTAATGTCGACACATTACACCGATAATCTGACACAATAGACAATATGATTTTACATCAAAACCACATACTGGGCGGTCTGCCTAAATACCACAAACGACCACAAACGACTCGGAAATACCACAAACGACCACAAACGACTCTAAAATGCAGTGTATATGGGTCAAAGACCTTGTGTGGCGCTCTGGAGACATTGTTTACACATTTATAAATTTAAAAAACGCAGCAAGTCCTGCGTATTCACCAGTTATTTCAAGTTAGTCCGCCGGTTTCAAGATCGAAGCGATTCTCGGCCGCCATGTTGGATCGCATGGAGCCTGCATGGGGAAGTTCTCGATACCTTCCACGGCTCCATAGACGACAGGACGATAAAACTATGGACGCTGTTGGTTCATAGATTATAGCATGGCACTATTCTATCATTGTCAACTTATAAAACTTGTATACTAAGTGTTTTTCAGCCTCAAATGTAAGCAAGCACGATCCAACATGGTGGCCAAGAATGGCTTTAATCTTGAAACCGGACTAACTCGAAATAACTGGTGAATACGCAGGACTTGCTGCGTTTTTTAAATTCATAAATGTGTAAACAATGTCTCCAGAGCGCCGAACAAGGTCTTTGACCCATATACACTGCATATTAGAGTCGTTTGTGGTCGTTTGTGGTATTTCCAAGTCGTTTGTGGTCGTTTGTGGTATTTAGGCACACCCCATACTGGGTGCTCCTAACTGTAAATGATTGTGCAAATACTGGCAGTTATATCAAGAAACTGCCTAAATTACCATGTTTCTTTGGGACCTCAATTATAAGCTACCCACATACCAAAATTCATACAAAGGCAACATAAGGATCTTGAGCTATAACGTTACGTATAACGCAAAGAAAGACGCAATGAATAAAGGTTAACTTGTGTTAGGTGCAGATTTTAACACAACCAAAACAGCGCTCAAATCAGAGGTGGACCTTCTTCCGGGAGTTAAGAATTGTTTGCCAGAAATGTTTTAAGTGATGGGAATTCTAATCATTGAACTGGTATGATACTGGCGGACACCAAATTCTTGATCGTGAACACCACTTATAATACTAACTTGTTCTTGAGCAAATAATGAGCAGTCTGAAAAGAATTTAGTGAGAATTATGATTATGATAGACAATCAACTATGAATAACTGATAAAAGAAATAACAATCATGGTATTTTTGACATACAATGCCCTATTCAAGTTATTGTACAAAAGAGTTAAAGTTAAAGTGCAAACAGTACAGTTTAACTGTAATATTCGTATGTTTGCTCCAATAACATTATCAATAGGGGCTATGGAAACGCTGGATTTTTTGCTCAAGAAGGTAATCAAATTCGTGTCAGAATACAATACGGTGTGTTGTTCCATTCTGTACCCCTAGAATACATCTAGAGACACTCCCACGTTGTGAAATATGCAAAATAGAGCGCGCTTCCACATTGCATTCAGTTTTCGAGAAAACCCCTTCATACCCTCTCATCGGATTGGTTTTGCGCGGAAGAGATCGCGGTGGCTTCTCGCAAATGTGCGCGTGATTTTGCCCGATCGCTAGGCTCAGATCGCGATCCATACGGCGTAACAGCCCCTACAAATGCTTCGTTATAAGATCTACGACTACCAAAGACGTAGGGTTTGGAAAAGTACCATTAAACCTGCAAACCTTTTGTGGAACCGTCTGCTGTTGTTGTTCGGAGGTTCAAGATTTCCGCCATGATGGTGACGTCACCGCAATGTTTTCCGGTCACTGCCCAATCCGATAATGAGTGAATGAATTGACGAATGAATGAATGAATGGATGAATTAGTGATTGAATGAATGGGCGAATGAATGAATAAATTAATGAATGAACGAATGAACGAATGAATGAATAAATAAATGAGAATGTTCCCAGTAAAGTCTCTCTTCTGTGTAGTGTCTTCTTTTTTTTGTCGCTTTGTATTTACTTGCTGTAGGCTGTCCTTTGATTTTTTGCGTGAAGAACTGAGTTTTCTCTCGTCGAGTAACCCCACCCCAACCCTCTCTGAATCAGAGACAGCTGTGTTTGCCTTTGTGTGGATGACGTTAGCGCCAGAGACGCATGCGTGCTTGTGGGAGAGGTGTTCAGCACCAGGGACAGACATGTATGTTTTATATAGTAAGCGCCATATTCTGTTGTTAAAATGCAGTCATGAAACCGTACTTGTAACTGGCACATTGTATGTAAATTCTGATACTTTCCAATAAAGCTTGTATAAAAAAAAAAACAGGGACAGACATGTTTATCTGACACCTTAGTTACGCTACAGGTAGCTTTGTGCGTGTGCTTGAGGGGGTGGTATTCAGCACCAGGGACATGTGTGTTTGACAGTGAACGGCGTTCAGCACCAGGGACAGGCATGTTTACCTGACAAACTAGTTACGCTACAGGTAGTTTTGTGCCCCGGGGATTATCGAAAGTGTGAAAAGGAATGAAAAGGAACGAAGTACGTCTCGACGCACGTCACTCGCACAGTTGCGCAAGTATGTGGTCTGCACGCCACGCCTGACCGTGAGCCGGTTGTGTGCATCGTTCGTTGTGCAAGTGGTAAGTGAGTTGAACGTGCTTACAACGTACAATCGATATCTCTGTGCGATTGGACGTTACCGTATGCAGACCCTACATACACGTGCTGCGTATGTACGATGTCCTTAATCGTTAACGTTGTACAGGGCACGCGCGTAGCCCGTACTGTGGCTCGTACGAGTGGCGAATCAGCAGCCCGATGGCAGAGAAAGTTCAACACGCACGTAGAGTTCTACGGCGTGTCTGCGTGCTCTCAAATCCGTTGGATTTAGTACGGAGGCGGCACTAGCCACTTAAAGGTGGGTTTACACCTGCGTATATTTTCAAGTGCGCGTGAGTTCCGCATGAAATTTTGTCAATACGCGGCCGAACGCCCAACATTTGGAATTTTTTTTGGAATAAATTAAATTGTACGTCGAGCCCATCTGGCGTTTGAATTACGACTTCAGCGTTTTCATTTCGCATGAGATGCGTATGATTGCAACTGAAATGCGCAACAAAATTTTCCGTACTGCGAATAGATTCGTATGGGGTATACGTATGTTGGGCGTTTTCCGGACGCACACAACGTCTACCGACCGCATGCCTGACGCACCTGGTGCTAACTGCATTCCAAACGCATTTCAGGTGTGTCAGAGGAACAGTTTGTGTTACATATACTTTTGTTTGCGAGCATTGCCAATAGAGTATTTTTGTTAGAGGAACCCTTTGTACTACGTATGCCTTTGTTTACAGGCAGTGCAAGTAGAACATTGACAAGTAAACAGTGAAGAGGATTTTTTTATTCATTTGCGAAGCAATAAAGCAGTGACACTGTGCTTTTACAGAAATGTGGGCGATCATTTACCTTAAGAAATTATGTGCACTGTTAAGATTATGTTTGTTTTCACTTTGTCCTTAATGATTTCCCCTATCATCTTAGTATTTCAACTACTATAAAAATCACACTCATACACACCACAAAACGTATTCAAGATCTTTATCAAACACGTAAATTAAGCAATTATGAAACCTTACGCCCTCTTTCAAAGTTGTAATATGGCTCTATATTGCACCTTTATATCATGTGGTTCTACACACAAAAAAAAGTGCCATTATCAGCAAATTAAGTCAAATATCTGTTACACAAAATGGCACGTGTGTCACACAAATTGACCCAGTGGGTGTTGCATGACTTGAATGCGC
>NC_049981.1:29479731-29569245 GCF_000003815.2 Branchiostoma floridae
ACTGACATCATAGCGGTGTAAGACAAATCGTTTTTAGAAAGTTTCACGAACGCAGGCAAACGAAAATATACGCCGAGTTCGCCTGATAGTTTTGGACATGCACAAAACTATCATTCGTACGCAGTTTGGTGCCCAAAACGTTATGGATGCGCAATACAGTGGTCCCACGTCGGTCGATTGCGCTATGAAGACGCTACATGTTTGTGCTTTATACGCAGTAATACGCGGATATCGCGGTATTGCGAGTACATAGCGTTCTTACAGCGCAGACACAACGCACCATGAGCGACCGTATAACGAATGCACACATAGATCACGATTTAGTACCGTGCGTTCTGCAATCGCTTTGCGCATACTACGCGTCCTGATAGCGTGATCGACGCACACTCCAGATCATGTTGGAATAAATACGAAGGTGCATCTGAGTCCAGACAAAAAAAAAATCATTTCAAGATGGCAGATCCAGGCCAGGACCGACGAATTTGTACCGGGGGCATAGAAAGATGGTCACAACTTGCAGGACACCATGAATGTAACTGGTCCCAACAGAGCCTCTAGGGACGGGAAGATGTAGAGGGACCTGCTCAAGCACTGGGTCAATTTGTGTGACACACGTGCCATTTTGTGTAACAGATATTTGACTTAATTTGCTGATAATGGCACTTTTTTGTGTGTAGAACCACATGATATAAAGGTGCAATATAGAGCCATATTACAACTTTGAAAGAGGGCGTAAGGTTTCATAATTGTTTAATTTACGTGTTTGATAAAGATCTTGAATACGTTTTGTGGTGTGTATGAGTGTGACTTTTATAGTAGTTGAAGTACTAAGATGATAGGGGAAATCATTAAGGACAAAGTGAAAACAAACACAATCTTAACAGTGCACATAATTTCTTAAGGTAAATGATGGCCCACATTTCTGTAAAAACACAGTGTCACTGCTTTACTGCTTCTCAAATGAATAAAAAACTCTTCACTGTTAACTTGTCAATGTTCTACTTGCACTGCCTGTAAACAAAGGCATACGTAGTACAAAGGGTTCCTCTAACAAAAATACTCTATTGGCAATGCTCGCAAACAAAAGTATATGTAACACAAACTGTTCCTCTGACACACCTGAAATGCGTTTGGAATGCAGTTAGCACCAGGTGCGTCAGGCATGCGGTCGGTAGACGTTGTGTGCGTCCGGAAAACGCCCAACATACGTACCCCATACGAATCTATTCGCAGTACGGAAAATTTTGTTGCGCATTTTAGTTGCAATCATACGCATCTCATGCGAAATGAAAACGCTGAAGTCGTAATTCAAACGCCAGATGGGCTCGACGTACAATTTAATTTATTCCAAAAAAAATCCAAATGTTGGGCGTTCGGCCGCGTATTGACAAAATTTCATTCGGAACTCACGCGCACTTGAAAATATACGCAGGTGTAAACCCACCTTTACGCATCCCAAAAGATAGCCCACGTTTTGACACGTTGACACCACGCAGTTGCACGTACGGTGGGTCGTGCTCTTAGCTTAAGCTAAGGCACAACCCACCGTACCTGCACTTTGTCCGTAGGCTTTTTTGGGAGGCCACGTCCGCCACGTATTTTTGAAAACGTTCCGGCTGTACAGGGCAGGCGCGTCGCCCTTACTGGCACGTACGGGGGGCCAATCCGCACTGGCCGATGGCACACAGTTTTGCCTGTACGTAAAGTTCTATGGCGTATCTGCGTGCTCCCAAATCCGTCGGATTCCCTACGGATCCCAAAAGATTGCCCACGTTTTGGCACGTAGACAGCACGCATTTGCACGTATGGCGGGTTGTGCCCTTAGCTTAAAGGAATGTATAAGGATATATCATACATAATATGCAGAAATAGATTTGGTTTAGACGTTATTCCCTTTTGATTTATCTATGAATATCATTTCCTTCTTTGTTAAGTATGTTTATGTATACCACTACTACTTAACTCTGTATGCAATTAGCCCTCGGGCATGAATTTGCAATATAAAGATTATTATTATAATGGGAAACGATGCATTATGCAAGTTAGATCCTGATTTGCACAATGCGTATCTACGTTTCCCACTGCTCTTGGACATATTGCCTCAAGTCAATTACTGAAAGACAGATGAATGGGTTAGATAGCATCTTACAACCACGTCTGACAGGTAAAGGGGTTACATAGCATCTACGTATACTGGCCACGTCGGACAGGTTAACCGGTAAGACAGCATTTACAGATCACGTCACAATTGTCTGTTACAGATCAGGGTACTTAACGTATCACAGTGACACGGT
This sequence comes from Branchiostoma floridae, assembly GCF_000003815.2. NCBI lineage: Eukaryota > Metazoa > Chordata > Leptocardii > Amphioxiformes > Branchiostomatidae > Branchiostoma > Branchiostoma floridae. The sequence continues at coordinate 29,482,026 of NC_049981.1, forward strand.
CAAGTCAGGTCAGCGCTGCAAACTTGAAGATCTCTGACACTGTCACAAATTGTTTGTCACAGGTGGGAACCTATTTACTGTCCATATTCTACGTGAAGGACTGAATGAAGGATATTTGACGTCGCTGTGAACAGAGTTTGAAAAGCTTCAAGACATGCAAGTTATCACACATATAACGTTAAGTAGCTATAATTTTAGAAAGGATGTACTGATATCTCCTCCACATAAAACGACCAAAGCTCCACCCTGAAAGAATTCTTCTGGTTTTCAAAATGGCGATGTACTCGGATGTGACAAAAACCATGTTCTCGGTGTCACAGACGGTGTAGTGTATTTGGGGGGAAAACACATGTAACGTTATGTGTCAAGGTGAGGTACAATTGGTGGCGTAAGACGCTGTAGTCCAGCATCGCAGTATGGCTGAGAATACGTAGTCTGGGTTATCACTAGCCTCTCTCTCGCTCAAGCAAGGTAAGCTGGACATTCTGTTAGTCTCTACCAGACTAAGTACGCTGGCTTCAGTTTAGCCAACGAAGGGTTTTATCGGACAGGAGGGTGAATGTTACCCTTCCCGCGAACTGACTCTCCTGCCCAAATATTCCCCTTTTGGCCGAAATCTACGATCCATCCCCCCATAGGAAGGTCTGCAGAAGGCTGACGGTTTGTTCTTTGCTTGTCTGTCCGGCAAAAACAATCTGAAGAAGGAAACTTCGTATAATTGTGAAAGGGGAGAACCTGGCACTTAAAAATAGCGATCATTCGGTTTAAAAAAAATGCTCAGCTCATCAGGCTACCTACTGATGATCATAATGTGGTAAAACACCACAGGGCCAAATTCAGCCAAAGCCGATTGTAAGTGTAAGAGAGGAAAGGCCGATTGGCGTGGTTGTTTTGCGCTACTTGAACTCCCCATAAGCTACATGCTACATTGAATCAGTGACCTGTTAGTCTGGGGTCTTATCGTTGAGACCCTCAGGCTCTTTTGCCGGTGTCAACCCCACTGAAAACTCGCAAGTATGTCCTCGGCTCGGTTTTGTGATGAGGTCAGATCAGCTCACGCACAAGACGATTGAAGTGAGTTTTATTTTGTTATGTTTATCTTTCTAATTATATCGGAGATGTGTGTAGTGGATTGATCTGACATACGTGTGTCATTGTACGCATGTAACCTTTCTGACCCTTGCGACAATCTGTTTAAGGTACCGCCCAGGAGCCTTTTGTCCCTACGAGTCTTGGCTTTTGAGCTTTTTTCTACCCTCTACACTGTCTAACCAACTGGAAAAAAAAATCTTGAGATGTTTTTCAAGATTCTTGACACTTAATGAAATAACCTCAAGATTCTTATGAAAAATCTCAAGATTAACTCAATACATCTCAAGATTTACCACAAAATCTCTCACAGTGATAGGCTGGAAATGGTTACAGTTATCTTTTTTCATTATAAATACTATATCAGATTAATATTATCCATTATTACTAGGCTGGTATAGATTCAGTCTGTATTCAACATGTGACATTCATCTTGCCCATGGCTTGCAGGCAAGCACGGTGGAATCTTCAAATATGATGTTGGGGAACCACTGTGCTTGTGTGTACCAGTTTGTGAACAATTTTTACCAATTCTCTTACAAACCCCACCTCCATTCCGTATCCTTCAGGTTGAAGACGTTGAAATCTGAAGACGTTATGCGGATCTTCAGGTACACCCAACGATCTTATTTCGTGGTGTTGACTGTTGGGTTCCTTCTTTTGTCCGTCTACGTCCTTGAGATGAGGAATCCCCTGGAGGGCACGTATAGAACAGCTGATGAGTTAGACACGACTCGCGTTGCCGGCGGAGTGGACCAAGCTGTGAGGATGACTGTACGGAAAGATGCCTCTTCCGGTCCCGACAAAGCGCCTTACATCACAACAAATGAGATTGGCAAAGCTTCAGCGGGAAATGGGGAACGCACAGCAGACAATAGTTTAAACGTAGTACGTTTACAAAAAGCCGTGCCAACAACATCCACAGAGGCAATCGATCGACCGTTATGCAAATATCCGGACTTACAGATGGAAAGCTCAGAATTCAGCCATCTTTTTGAAAAAATAACAAACTTGAACTGCGGGCATGCCCCTATCAACTACCTAACATATTTAGACGGGAACATGCGGACGGATGAATCTCCGTGGGATGTAGTCAAACTAAACTCCAGTGCCCTCTTACCGACACAGAAATTACTCAACTGCACGTACAGTACTATTAGTAGGAGATTCGGTGATTTCAATATCAGCTATACCATTTTGCACACAAAAGTATTTGTATCCAAGGAAGAAACTATGCAATTTCCATTCAAAGACGAATTCAGTAAGATTACCTGTTTCTTAGAAGAGGACGTCTTTAACAAAAGACAACAAGATTGGGTCAAAATCATCATAGAACACAACAACATGTTTGTGCAGGTAATAAGGAACGATTCCTTCGTTAAAGACAAAAAGGCGGAAATAGAGAAAAAAGGCCGAATGAAGAAGGCCATTGGACATGGTATGAACGTGCTCATGGTCGGGGTAGACTCGACCTCGCGGATGAACTTCATGCGAAAACTGCCCAAAACTTTCCAGTACTTCACAGAGACTCTGGAGGGTCACGTCCTGAAGGGTTATCACGTGATCGGTGACGGCACAACAGCCCAGTTCATTGCCATGTTGTCAGGGTTTCACGAGGAAGAGCTACCCAACGCGAAAACGGGAATGGAAAATGCAACGACCTGCGACGTATTTCCGTTAGTCTGGAAAAGGTTTAGAAGGATGGGCTACACGACCATGTACGGAGAGGACGAACCGCAAACTGGAGCGTTCCAATATCGTTTAAAAGGCTTTAAAAGACAACCAACTGATTACTACATAAGGCCTTTCTGGGTGGCCCAAAAAGATTTAAAGTTTAAAGAGCGGTTCTGTTTTGGAGCAACCCCTAAGCATCACTACACACTGAAGTACGCACGCGATTTTGTGGAAGCGTATCATGACATACCCAAGTTTGCAATTGCGTTTCACACCGAACTCAGTCACGGCAGTTTGAACAGGGTGCAAGTTGCCGACGAAGACATTCTGACACTCATCAAATCATGGAAGGACAAAGGCTACCTCAACAACACCGTTTTAATTCTTTTTTCTGACCATGGAGCCCGCTACGGTCGCCTTAGGCAGCTGCTTCAAGGTCGACTGGAGGAGAGGCTACCGTTCTTTGGAATCGCTGTTCCTCCTTGGATGAAGGAGAGTCATCCTGAAATCATCCGGAACCTCAAGATAAACGAAGAACGTCTGACGACGGCGTTCGACTTCCACAAGACGCTGCAACACGTGCTGGACTATCCCGGCGACCCCTCCGGTTTCCAGGGACGCGGCCTCAGCCTTTTCCAGGAGATCCCGCTGAACCGAACATGCGAGGACGCCTCCATTGCCGACCACTGGTGCACCTGTCTAGAGTCCGTACCAGTCAACAAACGGAACAAACTACTTCGACAAGCAGCAGGTTTTGCAGTCTCCCACATGAATCGTTTGACAGCAATGCACCGAAAACTTTGTACTAAGTTGTTCCTGAAGAATATATCTCACGCAGAAATTATCAAACCCAACCGCAATTTACTACTATTTGGTGGCAGTGACCCGTTGTCTCGAGAGGCATTGTTTGATAATGGTAAAAACCTTACTGTCCCCTTTCTAGACTTTCGAATCACGTTGGAAACTGGACCGAATGGTGGAGCATACGAGGTGTCAGTAAGGAAATGGCTCTCTGATGAGAAGACTGAGATAACGGCAGACATCAGTCGCATCAACGCTTACGGAAACCATCCCAGCTGCATACAGGACAAGTTTCCTCATCTCAGGAAATTTTGCTTCTGCAGAGAGTTCCTGAAACCTGTATCTCCAGAGTAAAGTATAGAATAGTGAACTTTTTGCATTCTCTACATTTCACAAATATAAACTTTGGCCGATAGAATAATGAGATTGCCAATTACAGAGGTCCTTTGATGAAGGTTACCAAAGAAGATATTGAAGGAATTTGTGATTAATGTTTGGCCTTTTTTTTAAGAACCAGGTTTTTACTTTTTCCAAAAAATCAATTACTTGGGTGCAGTCCCAGAAGACGTGTAAACATGTCTCCTCCACCATAAGGCAAAATGAGCATAATGGGCTTTTAATATTAACGCATTTCCAATATATAATTACGTATTATCTAAAACTCATAGAAGTATATACTGTTTTCCATAGAATAGCGGTATCAAAGAGGTACAGCCATGCCATTTGTACATTTTGCAGTATGTCAATCAACTTTTCAGACACAAGAAAATGTCTGAATAAATCCTTTAATATTTCCATCTTTTTGGTATTGCAGTAAGTAATTGTAGATATTATTAGACACTGGACCATACATGTATATAAAACACAATTCATTGTGTAACATTATTGTACAATCAATATTCAAACTATCGTTTACAAATATAAGACGTCTATTAACAAAAGATCATAGGCTTTCCTCCAACTTGTATGTTTGAGTTCATCCATAAACTTGTCTTTCCCAAGGGCACAGCACTGGGGCCATGGATTCTAACCAATGACCTTTAGATTCTAGGCCAACAACTCAAGCACAAGACCGCCTTGCCGCACCTGCAACTCTGCAACTCTCTGAAATCAAGGTTGTGACGTGGTTAGCTTCTTGCTGCAGTACTTATAATGATGAAAAGAGGTCGCTTTTGATCCAGGCAACCGAAGCATTTTATTGAAGTGTTTTTAAAAGTAATGGTAAGATAGTAGAAGTGTAAATATAATAACTTACAATGTTCTTACAATGTTCTCTGATTTATGATTTGTGAATAAAAATGTGGAAAGAACCTAAGCCTGTCACTCATCGTGGTATAAGCGGCACTAATGTTCTTCGACTTGATGATAGCATTTTGATTGACTGTTGCATTGTACGAGATACAGCCGTACTGAGCTTTTGCTACAAAATAAGATTCCTGTATTAATATCGCTAGCCTGGGCGCCATCCGAGTACAGGGCCTGTCCAGGGCCGGTAGAAATCGGATTATACCCAGGCTAAAGTTTCGGTACATTAGCTTAAATTCGACAAACAAGATTGAAGGAATGTTAAAACAACATTTTATTTCAAATTCACCGCAGAAATCAAACTCGTTCCCAGCAATACCATTCGTTTAACTTTACTATAAGTTATTCGCCATGTAACCCAACGTTTTATCCGTTGTTTTGAAAAACAGTTTAATTAGGGATATCAAGTTGACGGACAGTGGTTTCAAACTGCAAACTTTTCACAATATTGCAATTGCAATCTGTAAAAACAACGGATATAGGTTACCCCGTGGATAATGGCGAACTAGCGTTATCCATCTATGAGAGTAACGTTGAAGCTACAAATCGTCGAATCAAACGTTGCAAGTACCCCACACCGGTTTGTCTGAGGACAGTGTGTGCCCAGAAACGTGTCCCGCCGGTGAATCGTCTTGTGTCCAAGCAGGGGATTTCCGTCCGACAAAACCGGGGTACATGTATATGATAGAAATCTTTATTGACACAACAAAAGTACAGCAACTTTCGTAAGGTCTATATCAACTATTTTCCACTAGACGGCGATCGCGATGCGCTCTCACTGCGACCTAAATAGGATATGTGTAACATTTGATTTCATACTGGGTACATCATACAGCATGTAAAGTGTGACTGAGAGGACAGCAAATCACGCAAAGTGTTAAAAAAAGCGATTCTTTTCTATAAAATTCGTTGAGCGATCTGTCAAATTTTATGTCGCAGAGAGAGCGCGGCGAGGGCGCCGTCCTAGTGGAAAGGGGCTCACGTTTTCGGCTAAGCACATCAGGTCACTCCTACTCCTGTTGATAAGTGTGTTGGGTTCTTTTACGTGCAGAGGTTTGACAGTTGAGGCTAACACTTGAAGCTAACCACCACCCCTTACACGGAACCACCGGCTTGATGTCCCCCACCCAAACGAAAATGTGACGCAATCTTCCCAAATCATCCGGATCCCCTGGTTGGAGAGTAGAGAATCGTTAATCTCCAAGCAGACCCTTCGGTGCCATAAGATAGTATCAAAAGCTGGCAGAGGAGTGAAGCCGGCCTAGGAGTGTGTTTGGCTACCGGTGCCCGTCTGACTCCCTTTGGCCGGCTACACTCCTTGACCAGCTTTGATACTATCTTGCAGGATCTACTTGGAGATTAGAGCTTCACATCTACCACTGAAAAGGAAGATACGACGTAATCTTCACAATCATTCCCTGCTTTAATAGAGAATTCGAATCGCTACTGCTCTGGAATTTCCCGCCACAGGCACAAAGGCACAAGAGGAAACCTGCAAGTTGCTAGTCACGTTTGAGTCGGTTCTTCTTTCCCGCTATCAACAGGAATGTCAAGGACGAGATAAGGATATCTTAACCTGGTGATTAACGAGATCATTAATTCTAACACCGGTGCAAAGACCAAGTGGATGGAGTGTTCGCCTTGCATTCGAGAATAATCCTTATTAAATAGCTTTGAAATGGTACATGCTGCTTTCTCTGCTTAGCACTCAGCACTAATGAGGGAAAGTATTAGACTCGCCCATGCTGTAGTGGCTTGCACAAATGTGTGGCCAAAGGGCTACAGAAATAGAGATGATGGGCGCCATCCCTAAGTATCTGTTACAGATGTGGCGGGCAACTTTTACCCTGGCTTGGAGTACAGATATAATGTTAGTGTTCTCTTTCGACGTATTTGTTACTTTTGTATCTATGTGACCAGTATAAGTACCCTTCGACTTAAAACTCCAGCTTGGCAGACACGCGGCGCGGCAGCAGCTGGTTATATTACACTGACACTGAACGTCCTGTCACACCTTTTAAAGTTGTGCGTTAGACCCCTATGTGATTTGTCGGGTATGGCATACAGACAAAAAAAGCAAAACTCACCTATTATTTGCAAGTTAGAACAAGTTCTCCTGTATTTTTCGTTTCTGTTTTTTTTTACTTCAGTCTTATAATACTTTTGCATAGATAGAACTTATTGGGGGTCAATGACCTCTAGTGGAAGCTAGACTCAGTCAATGTCCTGAGGGGTTCTCTAAACATCGCCCTGGTGGTAATTTTGCGGTGATTCGTAAGCAGCGCATTGTCAGAAACTCAGCGGATTCACACAAAAACAAACCAACGGAAGATCTGCAGGTATATCCGACCGTTATCTCGTGTTTATTTTGATTCTGGTGTATCCAGTCGGAACAGGTACATGAAATCACGATGACTAACTTCATGGATACCCCCCGGGGCAGGGCCTGGCTTCTGTCAAGGGCAGCCAAACTTCCCGCCGTCACCGTTCAGACATCCTCTGTCGTCTGCTGCCCACCTGGCGGTGTTCTAGTACTTCTACCAACTTTCGTCTGGGTTTTGTGTGCTGAAAAGTCTTGAAATGCCACAATCTGATGGTTTGGACTCTATCTTTTCATTCTGTTGAAACCTGTTCAAGAGGGAAAATGGGAGAGCGCCTACAACAGCATATTGCGCGTACGGTCACGTCATCTACGGTTTTATCAGAACTGCAGTCTTGAAATGCGACAAACTTTTTAGTGCACAAAGTTCTGTCTTCTCTGATTTCACGTCAAAAGTAATCTCTTTTATTTCTGATATGCAGACAGCGAACAATTTGTTATGGAAGTTTGTAAGAAACGGGTTCTTCCTCCTATACTATGCCATGAGTACCAAAATATCAGTACAGGTCAAATAGTCTAACGCTAGCTATATAAAGGGTGTTACCTGGATGTCAAATCTTCATCGACGTAGAAGTCTACCTTTATCCACTAGATGATCTGCATCCGTTCTTAAAAAAGGGGGTATTAAAGGATATCAATTCGTACGGTTGTTTCAAATTGCAACATTTTCCAAATATTGCAGTTTGAAACACTGTACGTCGACTTCGTAGATCCATGAATACCCCTTTTTGTGTTTTTCAAAATACAACACAAGCTTTACTGACTCGACAAAAATTACAGTGACTTTTGTATGGTCAAATATAACAGTCAGAATAAATCCTTAAATAAAACTCTACTAATTCTTAAAACAGATGTAGGCTATAAAGGTGGGTAAAGGTGGACTAGCGTTACTCAACAGAGGCCAACTGTTTATCCCCAGGATTACTAAGATGCACTCTCCCCTGAATACCTCTTTACAATTACGTTAGGGTGTGTTTGTTTGTTACGTGTACACTGGCTAATAACAATGCTGAGATGTAAGATTACAGTCCTGGGCGGGCGTTTACTGTAAATTACTTAGCGGTGAGGTAGGGTTGTCCATTTATAGCTGTCCACGAAACCAGGTAAATAAGTGCATTTGCAGAGTAGACGATTCCACTTCTTTTACAGGCTGTGGTCTACGTGGTCTTGTCATATCCGATAATCGCAACCATTTCGCATAACCGGTCCATATGATTATCCCTTTAAAAGATTCAAACATTCAACTGCGATCGATTGCTCGTTTGCTGTTTCCATTGTTGGCTGTTGCTGTAAAGTTACAGTGAATTTCTTTGTTGCCATTTCTAAACGATAATACGAAGTGAAAAGTCAGGAGACCAGTTTTGGGCACTGACGTAAGTTGATCGGAGATAACTGAGGTTACTTTGCTAAGATATGACGACTGATGTTGGTTTTAAAAGATTGTAATTTGTATTCAAAAGGAAAACAATTATCGGGAACAGAGTTCCATACTTTTATAGGTAGCTATTACATTTGTTTATAGAACACTAAGTAACGTTAGCTCGGACACCACATCTTATAACGTCATCGTGACGAAGCAGAAACGTCACTATTCTAATTTCTATGATGACGTGTAACCGCGCTTTCGAGAAATTTCTCAATCCACCGTTTTTCATCATATGCACATCCTATACACAATTGTGTTTTCCGCTATTCAGAGCTCCACGTTTGACTTGTTTTGATTCCACTACTGGTGTAACCATTGAAGACATTTTTCCTTGTTTATCTTTTAAGTCCTAAAAACAATGTAACCCTGTTAACGTTAAATGTTTACACAAAGACGACAAGGTGTTCTAGCGGTGGGGTCGTGGCCAATGACACGTTGACTCACATCCTGGCATTGGCAAGGGAGGGGAGAGATGATTACGTGACATCCTCGTTTGTTCGAGGTTTCAACAAGCAGAGGTTAGGCTCCGGCTGTTTTTTGGACGTTTTCTAGTCGTTTTTGTTGGGCTTTCTATTTTGTATTGTATCTTGCTGTGCCAGAAAGCCCGATAAAAACGACTAAACACACGCCAAAGAACAGCCGGACCCTAGCCTCTGCTTGGAGAGTAGGCTTCACCAGGGTTTTCATCAAAGTGCTCCGATGCCCGGCAGCTTGCGTGACGCAAGGAAGTGCCACGAAATACACACGACACATGACGACATATTATGGGTTGCGGTGACGTAAATAGACACACCTAAGCTGCGGGATGTTACACAACAATTCGGTGATGTGCACTTTGCGGTCTTTCAGGTGGATGCGTCATCTTTCCCCCTGGAGCTCTGCGGTTTGGCTTGTCTATCGCCCCTCATTCTTTGAACGTTAATTCTACACTTTTGTTAGAGGATCAAAGAGAATTTCTTTGACGCAATGGAACATCTGTCCATGTTGCACGCAATTCGTAACGTTTTAAAAAGAAAACATTAGCTTTGTCATCAGAAATAGCAGGTGCTCTGTCCCACGTCATATAGAACGATGAGAAAGAACAGGTAGATACATGTACATTCTCACACTTTGCCTATAGTGTGACTTCAAACAGCTAGACCCACGCGGTTTCCATCAGTCTATATATATAAAACAGAAACAAATACGTTGGGCAAAAAGGCAAGGTACGGACACCAGATCTTCCGGCTACCGAAAGCAGGAAACACAACACCGAATGTAGCAAAGGACGTCCCTTTCCTACAAAAACAACCACCAGGGCAGAGCTTAGAAAATCGCACGTGGTTTGAATAAATGTTTGGTTTAGCCAACGTCCGCCAGGCCAATACTGGGCTACTCGCCAAGACTTTCGCAAGAGGAGTAGCTTAGTTTCACTTTGCTAGTCTCCACCAGTCTCTTTCGGGGATTAAAAAAAATAGTTACTGTCGAAACTGGCCACAGAAGTATAGCGTAAACTAGAATTCTACTCAAACTCTACAATAACAGTAGAGGTTATGCTCTCGTCTTGTTTTGGACGTCTTTCATGCACTTTTATCGGGCTTTTTTCGGCTGGTGGACAAAAGGAAACCCTGAGTGACAAAATTATGAAAATAGAAAGCCCAATAAAAACGTATGAAAGACGTCAAAAGCAAGCCGTAGCTTGGAGAGTACTAGTATATGATTCATATTCACATTCCTTCGCCATTGTCCGAAGGGGGCGTGGAAAGTCACAATGCTAGTTCCCGTGACTGTTATATATCCGCTAATCTCTAAACAAATGTATTGTTATGGCTCCGTGTGTATACATCCCCTGGGTGGTACGGTTTTTATAATAGACGAGATGTGGTGAAAACAAACAACCAAACAAACAGGTGAACAAAGGGAATTGAAACAACACGAATCTGTGGAATTTGTCACAACTGCATAATGACACGTAGTCATTCAAGAAACTACTACTAGTATACGGACAATTGTTAATTGTAGGAAAGTGCGAGAAATTACTGAAGCAGTAAAATTAAACACATTGAAACAAATGAATAAATTAACGAGAAAGAAAAGGAAAAGACAAAAACAAAGAGAAAGAAAACAGAAATGACATGCAAACTCGAACGTAGATATCAGTGAATTTATACAAATAGCGAAACAAACAAATGAAAATTATAATTTCGCTTTTCAAAGTCGGTCAAGAAAAAAACTTATTGATTTTCGTATTGAAGCTACCTTTGGCAAATGCAAATGCTCCTCATGTAATTCCAGACAACACACAGGCTTTGTTGGATACACTATAAATATGCATGACAACCTGTTACCCCTTCAATTGTTCGTCCGGACGCTTTAAAATACATGTTAAACTGGTGATGTGGCCTGTCCGCCCGGCCTGTGTGGTCACCGTGACGCAAAGACCGCCCACATTAAGACCACCTTTCAAGCACCACACGTCACCTGCAAATGGGCAAAAGACCTGTTACGGCCATTGTTTGAGTAGCCGTAGGTTTAAGTGGTGCGTGTGTTGTTGCCGCCAGGTAAAAGAAATGACCACGCCCACAAGATTTTTTGACCCAAATGCAAATGTGTATAATTACGGTTGACTTTTGCCTTTTGGGCCCCCAAGAAATTTGCTTATAATTGTTATTGTCTTAACTCTATTGTTTGTAAACGCCCTTTTTGCCATGATGCCATTATTTATTAACCAAAAATAAGAAGACTGTGGTCTCTACGTAACCCTTAAGTTTGGTACGCGCTGATTTTACAATGAGTCAGAAATGCCAGGGTTATTACACGTTTTCCTTTGAAGTTCTCCTTTCAAACACCGTATTCGCTTTGAACTTTTTTTCTTGCGAAAGCGTTCAAACGCATAGCCCAAAGGAACCGTAAATTCTGTTTTTCTTTCATCATATAACTAAATTTTTAGATGAAACAAGGGTAAGAATGTGTTTAAGACAACAAAGCTACTTTAAGATCACTTAATGTGAAACATTTGATCTGAACAAGGAGCTTTCATCAAGAAAGATGAAAGCACCTTGATCTGAATCATTGCATTATCCTCTCACTAACGTTTATTATGCTAATGCAGTTTATTGACACATTAACACTTTACATAACGTTATAGCAGCTACTAGTAATCTAGACTAGACAGACCGCCTTGGACTAGCAAATCTTCATGCAGAATGTTGACGTATAAACTGTCCATGGAAAATTATCTTATTTGCACTAACGTAACGTTAGACAGAGCATGAACAATTCCTTCCGTACACCGCTACATGAAAGCACAACAGCGAATCGTCCGAAGTGTGTTGACTTTGTGTTTTGTTAACTGCCCGGAAGTGAGTTTGGAAATGAGAGGGTGCCCTGCCCATCCACGTGACGTAACTTCCGGCCCGGACGGCGCTGGTGTGGGCAGGCTCCAGTGGTAGTGGCAGCGGCGTGCCGAGTTCGATCCCCGCCCCCGCAACCACACACAACTCCCCGGAAAGTCCCCGATTGCGGAGAGACATGAACTGGCACGGGGACCACCGCCACATTGTCGTCTCGTCACCAAAGAGGAAGCACCACCAAGCCGATCGCGAGTCGCTGCCGCGGACATGTCGAGGTTAAAGAGACTGGAACCCGCGACCCTTCAACTGCTCGGGTGTGTACTCGTGTCGGCCCTGCTGTTGTCGGCCGTGCCACAGTCCCGGGCATGCGTCCCCCCACAGGGCGAAGGAGTCCGGACAAGTCCTGAGTGGCTAGCCTACCAGTCCCCCATCGTAGTCGACGCCAAAGTCGCGGAAACCCTGTCCCCAAACCCGGATTCCAACAGATACAACGCGACTTTTTCAATCAGGAATTTGAGAAGAAACGTTTTCAAAGGAGAGCTCTCCGGTCGGAGTAAAGTCATCACCGTAGCCCAGTTCGGAGCTGAGAAATCTTGTGTGGACCTAAAGAAGGGCCAGAGATACTTCCTGTTCTTGGACCCGTTAGAAGAAGGATCGGACGTATACAGAGTCCACTTCAACCCGGTCTTATTCAACAAGAAAGACCAGAAAAAAATCAAGAAAGCTGTGTGCAAGGGTTGCGGTAAGTGTTTTTCTTGTTTTTTGGTTCTAGGTACCGTGTTGCGATCAGGTTTCGTTCGCCCCGCGGCGTTGAAATCTACAAAAGTCCTCCGTTTCTGTGGATTGAACAATCATGTTTAGGGAAAGCCTGTGTGTTTGTGGAGACACACAAGTACAAGGTGAAGCCCCCGACTGGCTCTTCCCTCTCCCGCACTTCTTCTGCTTCCTCAGAAACTTCAGGAATTGTTGTGCAACTTTTTGTGATGTAAGTCGGTGTGGGGAGGGGGGCAACAATTATCACACCTTGGGGAACACCTGTGAAAATTTGCACATCAACACCTTTACAGGTAGTCTGTGCAGGTATATTCTTTGCTTGGCGTTGTCTTGGATAGTTCTCTGGATGGCATTGAACTTCGTGTCTCGTAGGCAGGTTTTTCGCGGTCGCTCGTTACATGCTGGAGCAGTGCGTGAGGATTTTCCTCTTAAGGCGTAGTTGTGTTTCCATAGCGATCCATCATTTTAAAGGGCGGCATACGGATTTTCGTCCAATTGGCATATCGTTCCCCGGGTTTGGGTCGGGGTGGCGGCGCCAAATTGCGAAATGGGCCCTAGCATTTCCAGTTCATTGTCCCTGCCTATAAAATAGCTTTGCGGCTGATTTTGTATTCCGCGCACAGCGTGGGCCATATTAAACAAAGCTCAATCTGTCGCGGCATTGCGTTCAGCCTATTCAGGGAGATTACGAGGGACTACTCAGGGACCATATCGGCCCCCCAGAGTGGGGAGCTGACAAATTTGAATCTGCGGCAAATAAAATGAAATGATCCGCCCAGTTTATTATTCGGGGAGACCTTCTTTTTTTTTTTACTCTGGCATAGTGATCAAGATAATTTCTCGCACGGCTGCGCTAGATCAATGGTGCAAAAATTGACCGCCTAAAAGCTCGGGGTAAAATATAGGCTTATCTCCTGGGGGATCAATGATATGGGAACTCTGAGCGCCCGTTTTCGTCGAACTTGGCTTGCCATCAAATTGAATTCGATAGGGTCGCCGGCAAATGGAAATCCGCTCGATTTGAAATACAAAAGGTGGAGAAAGCTACGCGGCAGATAAAGGCTTCTGGTTTCAATATCTAAATTAGCTACCTGAGACGCATGAACACTGTTCGCTTGTACCGATAAAATACCGCTGTATTGACCGTGTCTGAAAGAATAGGCGTTACCGTTAATTACAGTACTCCCAAAATGTTGAAATATATAACGCTACATCATACATGGCTTATTTCTGGGTGGTGTCTATCTTCTTTTCCTTTCTTTTCTTTTCTTGAAGTTGCAAGAAGCTGAGGGTGGTGCTGTACTGTATAAATATTACTTCATGTAGTTTCCTGAAGTGCCGCCTCCCACCCAAATATACCGAATACCTTTAGCATGCTGTAGTACACAGTCACCACCTCCCCCTCCCCATCAACTCGGCCACTGTTTACATGTTTGTTTACGTTCCTCTCGTTGCCAAGGACGACGCCTCTCGGAACAGCAGCTAGGTTTTTGTGAAGTACTTACCTGGCCACTGTTAACAAAGCCTTCCTCATTCCCATAGTCTTAGCAAGAGCTTTCGACTTCCCAGTCTTGCGCAATCAGATCATCTGAGAATGACCTAACACTACAGGGGCTTCCCCCTCCCCCCAAGGAAAGTGTAGTGTCATTATGAACTTGCGTAGTATGGTGGTAGTGTGCTAGACTGAAATGGCAGGTTTGGTTTTACGAGAAGTTTCCGCTCTCCAGCGAGCTTTTCTTGACATAGGGAGTAATTCCTTCCGTTCTGTGAGGGTTGGGATTTGCTTGTTCTGAGTTGTACACCCTCTCTAGATGGACCGGAACCTCCTATATTTGTTTTAGTGGGGCAGCCTCATTAAACGTAACCTCCTTGGCACTGTGAGTGAACAAGTTTTACCTGTATCGCCCCCTTAATGTCTGCAAAGGGTCCCAGGGGAAGTTTTGTTATATTGTCTTCCATCATCCATAATATATGGCTTTCCTGATATCTGCTTCTGTATAGCTATTTAATGAAATTAAAGCAAGTAGTTGCGATATGACTTATTCTATTAGAGCTCTTAGATCTTTATACACTGATTATATACTGAAAAATGCCTACTGTTATGTTAGAAAATTCTAACTAATAACCTGTAATATTGTCAGATTCACAGCAGAGTGTAATTGATTAGAGATGCCAAAAAGAAGCAATAATAACTTCTGTTTGATGTTTATTCTTAGCATTCAGGGGATGTGTGTTTCTAAAAATAACAATAACATTGGACCAGTATTGGTTTAAAGGGATGTCCCTCCCCTTCTTTCCCTGGGTTTTGACCCTGGCTGATCCTAAGTAAATAAAATTTGGACTGCCCCAGCGGGCGACCACAAACTGGGAGGCTTTTTTTGGACCAAGGTCGCTCGTGTCGTGCCAGAGGTTGTGTTCTACCGCAGTTGGTTGGGCGCTCCTGAAATGTTGTGGTTTATCGATGTGTTCTACCACTTTAATCCATTTAAACTCCGCTTCTTGCCAGATCTGGTTCGAATTTTGTGGAGCCAGCGGTCTGGTTTCACTCCCGGACTTGGAAAGAGTCGCATCGTCCTTTCGGATGGGGATGTACCAGAAAGCCGATGGGCCAGTGCCTGATTAAGCTTGAATGTGGTGTCAAAACTCTGCAATTAAAAGAACCCAAAGCAGTCACTCAACTTTTCGAGAAGAGTAGGGATTCACCTAGGGTGCTTCCCTGAAAACGCAAGCTTTATGAAACAGCATTGTACTACCACTAGCTACCTCAGTCAATGAGCAGTTTGACTGTTTTACCTTACCCTTTTACTAGTTTAGTCCTTTTTGCAATGTTCAAAAACTTTGTCATAAGGCCACACCAATTTAATTGATTGGTTCTCAGATTTGCCTCTTCATCTCTTCAAAAATTCTCGAAGAAATTAAGTCATTCTGGGCAAAATGATAAAAACTACTGGCACGTTTATAGCTTTGTTTAGTTTGTTAGCTGTAAGGTTCTGTAGCACTCATGAAATGTTACTGTTAATGTTCATTCATTTGTTTAAATCCCTTTTGAGCTAGAATTCCTGATCATATATGATACAAAACTTGACTTCGTACTTTAGAAGGGTGCTAAGTTGAATGTATAGGTATGATAATTAGTGTAGCGCTAGTAGCATTCTTGCTGTCTGTAATTTCATGACCCCATTCCCCCTGTTGTTCCTTATCCAGTAGACGCCACCGTCCTGCCATATCGACCACATGTATGCAGGCAATTCGCATAAAAGTGTTTGACAGATGAGCTATGCAGATCAGTGGCATCTGCAATATTTTAATCTTTTACCCGTATGTTGTGTGTCCTTGTTACGTAAAAATCTTGATACTGTCAAAAAGTGCATGCATATAACTATATTATATAGTAAGTTTATTTCAAATTCTTGCCTGTGGGCTAATTGCAGGTAACATGAGAGATTCAGACAAAGTAAAAACAATATCAAAGGTGTCTACTCTAGTCTAAAACTAGTAAAAGCTAACTCTAGATCATGGGTTATTGGGTTCGACTCCTTTTACGAAGTGCATGGATGAAATGGCCACTTCTCTACTGTTTAACCAAATTTCTAGAAAACATATATTTAATACTTTGTAAAAGGATTGATAACTCATAATGCTAATTTTTTGTCTTCTGACTCGGAAATATGTGGTTGATTCATTTCACCAATTCTGTTGTCTTTTGATATCTATTTTTCAAGTCTGTATTCTTTTAATATTGCCAAATTGCAAGCTTGAGATGTAACGTTATGTATATAGTTGAGTAGAGTAGAGTAGTTTCAGCCTGGTAGGAATATATTTATTGGAAAGGTAGCCCTTTTTATTTAAGTTACTATTTGGCATTGACAATTGATAGTGATTAAATATTTATAGACTATTTCTCAAATGCTAGGAAATTGTATATACATACTGTACATACGTGTGAACAGCATGTATATATATGTTAGTTGATTTAAATTTGTATGGCTACATATATAGAATATATTTATTACGTAGACTATATTGGGCCAATATATCTGGCTTTACCATCAGCCAATACTACAAAAAGCTCAGCTGATAAAAGCCTATTAAAAGCACCCATCTAAATATTCCAGATGGCATATGCATTAACAGGGAAGGCTCCAGTATTTTTATACCGTCCAAGGTCTATTGGCAGCCCCCTTTAGCCCACTGGGATATTACTACATGTGTAGTTTATATATCCTAAAAGGATACGTAAACTTGCAATTAGCCGGTAATTTACTTAAGGGCCTGTTATTTTTGGCTAAGCACTCACTCTATTTTCTTAACCATATTGATTTTGAATGAAGTGGTGTGAATTAATAAACATTGTGATTGGTTCATTGAGTAACGAGAAAATTGGTGAATAGCATTAGAGAAAGCCCCCCCTCCCTGCCCCCTCCCCCTTGGAATCAAAAGAAAGTCAAGTCAAGTCAAGTTTATTCATTATTGCACAACGATTGCATCAGGTACAATGTAATTTTTGTATGGCAAATAACATGTATTACTAAAAAACTACAAACTAACTACATTAGTATACTAATCTAATATCACTACTTGATACAGAATATCGTGGTATAGTTCATTTCACATTGTTAAATGCGGCTAGTACTAGATGGGATTGCGGAAAAGCGCGCTCAAGTTTCTGAGATCCCACAGGATCACCCATAGAGATGGGGCCTAAAAATAACAGCGGGCCAGCTGAGGTTAAAAAGTCCTGCCTGCCTGCATGACCCTGTTGATAGAGACGTGGGGGCACCCCAGGGCCCACTCACCCCCCTATCAGGTGTCTCCCGCTCAACTGTTTGAACATTGTCAGGGCTCGAAATACCACCTGCATGTCCATGTTAGTGCAGGTAAAATTGGAGCTGGGCAGGTATTCCTGGTGTCTACCTGCACAGGTCCATGTACTAACTGGGTTTTATACATAAATGTCCTATGATGTAGCTGTACATGGATTGTCATTAGCTCAGTCGCATTGGCTGTTACCACCTAATAGTATGAAGTTTATAACAAAAGAATAAGTAGCAATGGTTCCTGAACAATTTCAGTATGATCCATACTTCCTAAATTCAGAGTGGTGCAAGTAAAACTTGTCTGGTGCAGGTAATTTTTCAATGTTACCTGCACCAGTGTAGGTACATGTATGCACAAAAAAGTATTTCGAGCCCTGTATAAACTTCAAGCGTCTCCTGCGGAACTGTTTGAACACTGTTGATAAGGCCTCCGCGCCACGCCCAGCAGTTTGTCGTCCAGGACGCCTACACCGTGGGAAAAGACGTCGTCCACGTGTATAAAAAAATGTGTTCACTTGTAACTATATGCCAATGTTATATGCACCGTAATTAGTAAATCTAGTACTGCTGTTGTCCTGTGATTTCATTAATTAGAATTAGAAGTATTGTCTTTTATTTGTTATATTAGTTATGGAATTTTTTGTTAATTTTTCTTTTTTAAAATGTTAAAGCCTAACGTTTTGGCAAAATATTGTCAGACTAATTATTAATAATTTTTTTATTGATCAAAGATTTTTGTTACCCCTTACCCCTACAAGATATGCCCCTTATCTCAAATGCATGTGCATGTATGTGCCGTGTACTTACTAACGATCACTAACGAGCTAATAAGCTTATCATCATATCATCTCAACTGGAAAAACACTGCAAAATACTGCATCATTAGATTCAGACTTAATAAAGTAAAGATCATTAGCTTCAGATGCCATTAAAAGGCATACTGGGTCATTAATTTAGTCTGGTCATGTATTTGTGTTTTGTTTAGGGTGATTATCTTGTTTTTCATACCAGTTTCTAAGGTAAACATTTTCCTCACCCCAATTTTTCACCGGGGAGAACAGCCTGCCCCCGAGTCTCCTTTGATCTGTGCTAAACACATCTTCATAAGGCAGCAGTTTCCTTTTTTAAACTACAGACAGTTGTTCAGTGAGCAGAGACACTGCCGACATGCCACCCACAAAAAAATATGTCAGCGCATCCCTTCAGAAGGGGGCCTGGTATGCCAACAAAGTAATCCGACACCGCCAGACGTCATCACTTCTGTAGGCACCGACCACACTATCGCTTTCCAACCATTGTTAGTTTTACTCAAGTGGCTAGAATTCTTGTCCTGCGATTGGGAACTTTTGTTTGTAGAACACATTATGATACCACTGTTGCATATGTCACCGTAGGGTGGGGATAGGAAGTGAGCAGTGGTGGTGTCCCGGAGTTAGATAGGATTAATTACATAAAGGGGGCGGCAATTGTGTGATGCCGGGTTTCCGCTATGTCTTACCCCGGCATTTCCCTCCATTCAGTTATTGTGGTGAAGGGTACTGTGTAAAAAGCCGTTCAATTTCGTCGGAATTTGCACCCGGGCCCGTATTTCACACAGATGTAGACGGGGGTGACACAAATGGTCTGGTTCCAAAAATGGCCGGCGGACGGACGAGCGTTCCAAATGGCGCTGACCCTGTTTTGGCCGCGCTGCCCCGGCGAACGCCCCTCGTCTTTATCGTCTAATCCCGAAGAGCAGCTGCGGCTCTCGAGAAATAACACGGCAGAAAACTGCACAGCTTATGACAGTCTTTTTACAGGCTGGTTTTCTTACAGGCGACCTTTATGACATGATGTGCTTTACAGCTAAGTGTGCGTCTGCTTTATAGATCAACACCATCCCAGTTGGGACGGGGACAATCAAAATGTAATACTCCATGTCAAGGGTTTGACATAAATATTACTTGCATTTTACAGCTGCAAATGAAAAAGGGAGAATGGTTGTACTGTTAGGATCAAATGTCATTTGGAAGTCCATTTATAACCCTTTATGACAAGCAGTCTTCAATTCACCCCCCCACCAGCATTAAAAAAGTGCCTTCATCTGTGATGAGTGACATATATATACATATGTTGGTACATTTAGAAATACTAATGCCAACAAAGAAGGAATAAGTTTATATTTTCCAACTTCAGTCACTATCCATTTTGATGGATGGCAACATCAGTGAAATGAAAAAAAAGTTATGAGACTATTAAATCAGAACAAGGAGGTTAAAGAATCACAGGAGAGAGCTCAGTCATTAACACCCCACTGCGGGCTATTGTTCAGACCCTCCGGGCCCATTGTTTCCGCTATCCGGCGGCGCGTCTCTGATGACCATCATGGCCGCGGGGTTTCCCGCCATTTCTGATGAGCCCGGACGTGTCAGCCAATCACATGAGCCCAGCCATGACGTCATGCACCGCGATCCCGGCCGAGGACGACCGAGGGTTGCCGAACTGTGAGCGAGATGAGCGCAGTTTCCGCAGATTTCCTTATTTGGGAAGCGAAGGTGACGTGTGCAAACAGTACTGTTGTGGAGAGACCAAGATGGCGATCATGTCGATACTTGTTTCGGCGCTGTGCGACCAAGTTGAGTGAATTTACAGGCATTTTTGTCGCTGTATCCCCGATTTTTTTGTCTCAGAATTATGAACAATATTCTCTACTTCATGTGTCTATTAAAAAATTATTACGCTTGCCCCGCAAAAGAGACTTTTTTTCAACGATAGTAGTGGGCTTGGGTGTGCCAAATAAGTATTTGTTGTTGCTGTTTGCGATCGATTTTTGCTGTTCGTGATGCATGAATTTTGTACTCTGAGGGCTCCGTGGATGTTCATGGCAATGATGGGAAGCAAGATGATATTTCCGAGGAAATTTATTTTGTCGGTATTGAGGGAATTTTTGCCTCACGAGGAACGCAATTTTTTTACACAGATGGCTTGATATCTTAATTTGACAGACTTGAAAATAAAGTTGCATAGCGTTTCTCAAGCTTCTTACAAATACTATGAAATAGCTCCGTGTGTCCTGGGCTATGAAAGCCGACCCAGCGTTCTTCTACACCGCGTGACTTGTTGTTACACACATTTCTGTGGCCCGTGGGGAACTATGCTCGCACTTGCCTCAGGCGAAGTATCGTCACTATTGATATCTGTTTCCTTAGTAAAAGTAGCGCTGTATTTAATGAGAATCATCCTCAAAATCGCTGAAATCCCGGCCCCAAATCGATGTTCCTGGACGAGTGATGTTGAAACTGACTCGTAAACAAAGGCCCACGCTAGCCTGGCGAGATGCAGATTGGGGCAATTAGCACTTCGATGTGATTCACACTCGCGGCAAAGATCGGAACAATAGGAACGCTCTCCTCTCTTTCTTTAACCTCCTTGATCAGAATGATGTCTCTCTATTACATTCAAATTTATCTTCATTAGATATTATGTACCATATTGGGCATAAAAACAAGCACAGCATCAAGGCTGCTGATTTTTCATTTAAGAATGTGACCTCAGAATATGTAAAACAGTGCAGTCTTTTCTTTGTGTGGAGTGTTTATTGTTCTTCTACCAGTGTCAATAAAGTCATGTAGATAATATTACATCTTGTTTTATAAATGCTTGCACATGTAGATGATTTGTCAGATGATACAATACAAAAGTCAATACAAAAGTGAATGTAAATTGAAGAGAATAAAGCTTGCTCATCTCTTTATCTCGCTTTTAGAATTGTTTCCAGCTTCCTTCTAGTCTGAAACGTAGGACTGATATAATACTAAAGTAAACAGTTGCAATATTAAATAAAGGACACCAGCTGCAAGTGCCAACATGATAATGGCATTGATTATTTCTTTTAGCGCCAGGGGGATAAAAGTGGCTGCGAAATTGACAGTGTCACATGTTTGTGTCATTGTATCAATGGTAGTCTCCATTGTGAAGAGTTGGTCTATTTATTTATTCATCTTCAAAATATCTTGGCTAACCCCTCAACCTAGCCTGGATACCAGACTCTGGCCAGACCTCAATGTCTATGGTGCATGTGTTAAATAATTGTACAAGCTAACTCTACACAAGCTAACATAAAATTGATTCGGATTGAACAAGCTACTCTAGTTCAAAGCACATGGTAGAACTATTTTCTACCAAAAGTTGTTTAAACTTGACACAGACATATGAAACACGTGTGGACTCAGTATAGCATTTGATATACTTCTATATATTTCATTTTTAATCTGATAGCCATCGCAGGTAATTAAATTTTGAAGTCCAAAAGTCTCCCAGTATGATTCATGGGGCCCATATGGACCGGTGGCACGAATACATTGTGAGGATGAAGCATGGTGTATACATGTAAAGGATGGCTGCGTTATTCCTTCCACGGATATCACAGAGCGACGGATTCCATTCTTACTCCCCTGTTACCCCTGTTGCATGATTGGGAGGGATTTGGCTGGCGTACCAGACATGATGACAAATTAATATAGTGACTGAAACAGTTTTGGCACAGTTGTGCATGGGTGGGGGGTGATTATGATTTTAATTAAGAAAGACCTGTTAATCCCCAGTTCAATGGAAATGCTGAGAAGGGAGTGGTCTCCAGGGACTTGTGTTCAGGGGATCGCTGGCAAGTACTGGCAAGTAGCTAATCTCCAAGCAGATCCTAGAATGGTATAAGATAGTACCAAACTGGCCAAGGAGTGTAGTCAGCCAAGTGGTGTCCATTTGCCATGTAGCAAAACACACTTCTAAGCCGGCTTCACTCCTTTGCCAGCTTTTGATACTATCTCATGCTACCGTAGGATCTGCTTGGAGATTACTAGAAGCAGCAATCTCAAAGCAGACCCTACGGTGCTATAAGATAGTATCAAAGCTGGCCAAGGCGTACAGCTGAACAAAGGGAGTCAAACGGGCACCGGGGTAGCCATACACTCCTAGGCCGGCTGCACTCCTTTGCCAGCATTTGATACTATCTTATGCTACCGTAGGATTAGATTGGATACCAGACCCCAACCTCATTTCTATGGTATCCGATAAATTTCTAATTCTATCGTATCCGATAGATTTCTGTTGTATAGGATAGATATTTTTGAGATCGGGTTGTTTGGGGATCTGGTAACCAGACTCGCATATAGGATCTGCTTGGAGAAGCAGCCTCTGTTGGTAACCGGAAGAGCGCAGTTCAAATTCAGGGAAGGGCATCTTGGTTGGGGCTGCTCCCGTCTTTTCAAAGGGTCGTAAAATGGTATCCGGTGTTCGAGGAGGTGCCATATGCACGTTAGCAACCCTTCCCTGTAAAAATATGCCTCAAGTTCCACTAGGTACTACAAGGTGAACAAGAAGAACTGGTTGTTTTGGATATGATTGCATAATGGTTATTGTCTGGATACTTTCATTCATGTACAATCAACTTTGTATCTTTCAAAAATGGCGTAGCAAAAAACCTTTCATATGTTGTGACAGAAGAAGTTAATGACTTGAACAAAATTTTCAAGGAAAAGGAAAATATAGCACAAGATGAAAGAGGCTGTTAGGTTAAAAAAATCTTTGCACCAAGATCAAGATTCAGATTTTTTACATGTGAATATGAAGGGAAGATGCCCACCTGCACATACCTGACACACTTATGTTATGCATGACATAATAATTTGGGCAGGTTTAATTTCCGTGTTGGCGCACCAATTTCCTTGTTCCCATATCTCCAACATCGCACCAGTGCTAGCTTCATCTCCTGTCTATTTGTGGAATTCGGACTCCCGCCAGACAATCGATGACAAGCATGCGGTTTCAGTTTTTTCAGTCGTGATTGAAAGAGGAGAGAAAATACAACTAGAACTAGTACTGGAGGAAAACTAAATAACTCTGTATGAATTTCTTGAGTGAAAAAAAATTAACAATCATTTTGTACTTCAATTGTGAGATATTTTTTGTTCTGCTTTGGATTTGTCCCCCTCCCATGCACAAAGTGGAATAACCCATTTGAAAACAAGGCTCAAGTTTTTGGTGCTCTTTACCAAAGTAAGTGGTGGAACGTGCCATTGTTTTCTTAGTGGGATGAAATGTTAAGTTATTATCACACAGGAATCTAATACAGGCTTTTTGTGGCTGACAGACAAAGAAGAAAAATGCTCAGGAAAAAAACACATCCTGTGAAACACATTCTTGACAAAGCGTGTTGTATGTCTTTTTGTTCAACGCTAAATGCAACGGTAGACTTTTGGATAGTGCATCATGCGTGCACTGTGTACAAAACACTGTATAGGAGGTGCAGAAAGACATCCTTGCACTAGAAAAATAAACGCTGTATTCTTTCAGGGAAATTTCCTTTCAATGTGGGTACGTTCGCAAAATAATCACCCCCTACACACGTGCCGGAAAGGCCTTGAATAGTACAACTGCATCTGTTGTTCTTGGGTTCCCACATACACAAGAAAGGCTGACTACTGATTCATCGTATATCTTGTTGACGTATGTTCTGTGTTTACAAACCTGTTTCCAAAGCTGGTTGAGAAGTTGTCAAAATACACGTTTGAATGCTATTATCAAGAATGTCTTTTCATTTACATGGCTGGATTAGATGGTGTCAGCATTCGGATCATTTGTATAGAAGAAGAGTAAGTTTAAAAACAAAGTCACAGACAAGAACTAGTTGTAGAAGTTTTAATTCAAATCTTAGCTGATAATTGATATTATTATTTTTTTGTTCAATGCCACCGATATTCTGGGAAGGTCTTCTTTCTTGTTTCTTCTTTCCTATAGCAGACTTCGGCCTGATCTATATAATATCTATCGGGTCTAACTGAAAGTTTCTTGGGGGCATGTTGGCTCTAGAGCCGAGGAGTTGGACTGTATACGTTCTGGAAACAGTCTAGCATCCTGGGTATTCATAGGTTTTTATGCATGATCATGAAAGAGAAACAAGTATGATGTAAGATTTTAGAATAAATCAGGCAATGTGCTTCTTCCTTCTTGGGAAAACTTCCTACAGCGATTGGGTGACGTTATCTTTTGCTTGATACCAATGAGTCATTTTTCTGTGAATTTCGAGACATAGAATCCACTGTTTTTCATTCTTTTCTCAGAAATGGTGTAAAGGTATACGGTAAATCCTAATAATAGTACTATGACGTGAGTTAATGCGTAGTGCTTCCTTGTGCCTTCAGCATACATTAACTTCCTGCATATGATGCTGTAATCAATGTTCACTACCGTACATGTTTGTATGTTGATCAATTGTAGATAGGTAACATCAACTCTCATTCTACCAGGTGCTATAATACCGCTTCATTTCAAAAAATAATGTTGTTAAAACTTATAGAGGCCTTCTAAAGATTGTCTTGATATGTAACTTGAAGTATATATACCTCAGGATTACTGATGCTGTAATGTTACTAGTCTGTGTAACACAAACTCTCTTGTCTGGGGCTGCTATAAGTGCGATTAATCAAGTACATTGGTACATATCTTTAAATCACTTTATAACTTCCACGGAAACAAATCATCCTTTTTTCCTCCACAATCCACCTAACAGGAGGAAGTTCCACGCTCAGAGCTTTTTTCCTAGAACAACATCGCTATGGAATAAGCTTCCACGGACTTGCTTCCCCACAGGGTACAGCCTGAAACTGTTTAAATTAAGGGTAAACAAACATCTCTCTTCACAATTCAGTAATGTAACCCAAAACGCTTGAGTGGCTCCACGAGCCTTGTTTTGCGGTGACATCTAAGTAAATAAAAAATAAATAAAAAAAAGTTTTCTCATGTGGCGGTATTATGGCATCTTGTGGAATTATGAGAGTCGACGTTAAACATGTGGCTACAAGTTGAAACAACTGTGGACCCCAGGCTATTATTAGACTGCAGGTGGCATGTATAACTAGTAGGAGATCTTCTTTGTGACAAGCAAAAGGTTGTGAGTTCTACGGTAATTTGACCTGTGACCTGCTCACCTGTGGGCGCGACTGTTTACCTGGTGTACACCTGGAATGCCAGGTATCCCGTGGGGCCCACGTGTCCCCAACCGCTTCCTACACCCTTCTGAACAGAAGGGTCGTTAACCACACGTATTTACATGTTACAGCCACAAACGGACACTTGTTTTTGTTTTAACTAGTTAAGCATGTCTTTTCTCCTTTGTGAGAGTGAATTTGTCAGTATGATATGCAGTTATATTTTTTTCCATGCATTGTAATACAGAGTCACTAGATATCACTTCAATTATTACAGCCGCAAACTGGACACTTGTTTTTGTTTTAACTAGTTAGCTCTTTAACTATGGTAGCATAAGATAGTACGAAAAGCTGGCAGAGGAGTGAAGCCGGCTTAGGAGTGTGTTTTGCTACCGGGGCAAATCATTAATGGACACCTTTTGGCTGACTACACTCCTTAGCCAGTTTATCTTATGCCATTATAGGATCTGCTTGGAGATTACTAGTTCACATGTCTTGTATCCTAAAGGGAGTGTGAATTTGTCAGTATGGTATGCAATTATATTTTGTCCATGTGGTATATTAAAGAGTCACTAGATATCACATAAATTATTACAGCCGCAAACTGGATATCTGTCTTTGTTTTAACTACATGTAGTTGAGCATGTCTTGTGATGTTTCTGGAGTCTCATTTGGGAGAGTGAATTTGTCAGTATGATATGCAATCATATTTTGTCCATGTATTGTATTATGGAATCACTAGATATCACTCAAATTATGAATTATTCATTTCAATTATCAGTGACACTACAGTATGGTTAATATAATTGTATCAAATTAAATCATTGTATATTTTCTCCAAAGGCCATGTGAAATGGTAAATATTAATGTTACACCATTCGCTTTCTAAACTACAACTGATTTGATAGATATTTTGTTTGGTGTCATACAGGCTATAACAGGGAACGGGTTTTCTGCGCGTTAAAAATCTGCGCGCGCGTTAAAAATCTGCGCGTTAAAAAATTAAGTTGTGCATTGATAAATTCTTAGTCAGAAAAATGTGACCCCATTATATGATTTTCCCTCTGCTACCTGAATTTTTGGTTTGAAAAGCCCCTAATTTTTTGGTCCCTCGGGAATAGGCTAATTTGCATATCCAGATGATATCAAAATCACTTGAATTTGACACAAATACATGGAAAAATTACTAATATGAGGCTTTGTGTTGTAAAATATAACTGCTTGAGGCTTTTCTCCATTCTACAAGCTTCATTTAATCTTTTCTCAAGCAGATTGTTTCACATGCAAATGTCAACCCTTGTTGCGCGTTAAAACTTAACATTTAAAAATCACTTTAAAACTCCTGGAATATTTACAGAAAGGGATATTGTACTCTAGAATGCAACAATATGATACTTAATTTCATTTTGTGTTATCATCTTCATGCTTTTAAGTTAAAAACGGCAAAAAAGTTTTCAAATCCCGAGGGAACCAGCTAATTTGCATATTTTAACGCGCAGGTTTTTAACGCGCAAGTTTTAACGCGCAAATTTTAACGCGCACAAAACCCCAACCCCTATAACAGAGATCTTGTCTGTTGATATTATGTTGACTTCTTTGATTTTGGAATCTTGAATTGTATTTTTTGTGTATTATGAAGAAAGCAAGACCTCTGACCTCCTCCAGCCTTGAAATCTTGAAAAAACGGCTTAGACCGAAGATGTATCAAAAAGGTTAGATAAAGGTCAACAAAGAAAAGAAAAGAAGACTGAACTTTTCTGACGTAGTGGAATCCTTATCTGTATCTCAGCGTTTCCGGTCTCCCGTGTTTCCTATGACTGGGTCGTGTTGTGTGGAAACTTGATCTCTGCTGGAAATACCGTAAATTGTTGCCGAATTCAACATCACCCTGAGACAAAGATGTGGGATCTTTCAAGTGAAACCACAGTCATGGTGTCCCTTTACCAAACACGTAAAAACTGTGATAGAAAATGTGTACGGAGTTCAAGCTTCTTATTTCTCTGATGCTCTTTTATCAACCTTACATATCGTCTGAATCAAATTGTAAATTCCAACACAAAAATTGCAATTTGCAACGGATCCACTGCTTACTGAGTCACGTATTTGCATAACGTGACATCACAGAAGCAGTGGTTGCTCATTTCTTGCCAAAGACTGGAGTTGGACAGTCAAAAAGTCCCATTTTTATGTTGGAAATTACAGTTCAACCTTTATTGAGTTGTATATCAACACAGATGAACTTTCAACTTGAACTTAATGCTAGTTCACCATTATCCGACTACAATCTATGTTCATTGTTTTTAAAATCAGTGTAATTAGTGATGTCAAGTCTACAGACGATAGTTCCAAACTGCAATATTCTGAAAATATTGCAATTTGAAACCACCGTCTGTCGACTGGATACCACGTTTTTTAAAGTAACGGATATTGGTTACCCTGCGGATAAATGTGAACTAACGTTACAGATCTATGTTGTTACATATAAGCTTAGCTGCAGTTCGAGGTTTTGATGCCCCTAAAGCCCCCACAAACATTTTATACTTTAATATACCAGAAAGCTTGTGTACCCAGGGTTTTCGTCAAAGCTTTTAAGTCCGAACCATAAGGTCAGAGGAATATGCTGAAGGTCATGGCTTTTACAGGTGCCTAGTTCAGAGAAAGGTAATGCTCATGTTTTTTATGATTAGAATTTACTGTATTAACTGTATGTACTAAAGAGAGTCGGTCTGCCCTTTGATGTTATGCTGATGGAAATTGCTTGTTAGCAGACAGAAAATTTGCCTTGGCGGTAAAAAAAGTCTGAGCTTTATGCAGCTGGCTTCATGACAGGAAATTGATGAAAATGTACTTTTGCAAGGGTAAAATGACTACAAAATTGTACAAGAGTCAACAACATTGGCTCCCAAACAATGAGTAGTAGTAGGAGGACAGAAATATTGTTCAAAGTTGTAGACAGCCCTGGCTAGTAAGGAAATCTGCAAGCTTATATAATATAAACAAAAGTTGTGCTTCTACAGTAACTAGGCAGGCCTACGTTACCCATTATACACATACATGTACTGCATTTTTTAGGAAAGGTCATTTACATTGACATTTATTTACACCTGTTTTATATGATTTCAAGACAATGTTTCATAGAATCCTAAGATCATATTCACTGTGTCTTACAGTACTTGCTGGTTTAGGTAAAGGTAGTCTCATAGCGAGACTATTTGAGGCTGTAGGGGCAGTGGGCTGTTATCCATAATCTCCAAGCAGATCCTACGGTAGCATTAGATAGTATCAAAAGCTGGCAGGGGAGTGAAGCCGGCTTAGGAGTGTGTTTTGCTACCGGGGCTATATGGCAAATGTACACCTCTTGGCTGACTATCTCCTGGCCAGTTTGGTACTATGTTATGCCATTGTAGGATCTGCTTGGAGATAAGTTATCCACTGTGTCTAGGACACTGCACTGTATGGGAGGTGGAGCCCATCCCTCTCCTCCCACTGCATTTTACCTCCCCAACTTAAGTCAGGTGCCCATTTTTACACCTGGGTAGAGTGGAGAAAGTCTTACACTGGTATGCTTTTGTTGTAACAAATATACATTATGTATGAAAGAGTTTATTACCATTTTGTGCATCACCTTGGACATGCATGTATGCTTGGAATTTGAGATAACAGGTGTGCTTGTTTTATACCTGTCTATTGTCAGGTAAGGTGTGTTCTGACACCCGAAGAATGTAAGCTATTCGTAACAAAAAGAATCGGCATTTTAATTCGTTATGACTCAGAATTTGTTAGTAGATAATACTCTGTCCGTAATAAAACACACATGCTTCTAAGTTGTATCATTGTTCCATTTTCAGATTAACCTAATACTGTAGTAAGTAAAGACTTATTAAAGTTCAAAAAGAAGGGTTGGCTTACTGTTTTCTGATATTGCAACAAAAAAAAATACATATTCTTAGCTGCCCCAATTCCCCCCCCCCCCCTCCCTTTTCTCATGTTGTGTAGGTCATGCCGTATTAAACGGAGTCGTTTGGGGTTACAGGCACAAAAGTAAATGCTGATTTTAAATCCTCTGATTCAATCACCTGGAGTAAAGTTTAACCAAAGGTAAACCTGTATTTTAGACGTTACATTTCTTGCATAAGGACGTCGTCTCCTTTGATCAAAGTTTGAACCTTTGTTTATTATGTTGGTCAAGGTCTCGAGTTGTGTGAGCTTTGGTGAGAGTGGAGGAAAACAGCCATGTTGACATTCTGTGAGATAATTACTGGTAAGTGGGTGGGCCAGGTATGCCCAGATCAAAGCACGGCCGCGTGGGCTCCACTCTGATGTTGGCGGGCCATGGTAACACACCTACTCGTGTGTTTATCATAGCTTTTAGGTCTGTACGAGTTGACTTGACCGCGTGGACCCCGAAATGCTTCTCTTAACATCGGGGTTGCAAGGGTTGAGCTGACGCTGAGAGTGTCTCGTTTCTTTTTTGTTGTTTTTTACGCCTTTGGTTCAAAGACCGGGGTAATTCTTACAAGTATTGGTTTCAGGTGAAGTAAAAAGACCTAATGTTTCAGTTACGATAAAGAAAAATACTGTGCAGACTTTTGCAGTTCAGCGTCTGTGTATTTCTCTGTGTCTGTATAGGAAATTTGTCTTTTGCTCGTTGTATCGACTATTCAACTCCCTGCCTTGTGTCTAGCGTTCGTTTTCCATATGTGCGGCTTCACAGAGGAACAAAGAATTGACTCCGCCCGAAGCACAGACAAAAGCCATTCATATAATAGGTATTTAAAGAGGGCTATTACTGAAAGGAAGATTAAGCGGCGCAGTTGTGCTTAATTGCCGTGCCTATTGCGAAGGATCGTTTTACTCCGATGCGAAAGTATGTCAATACTTCGCCTTCATTTCAAGCCGTCTCTTATTCATGTTGGGAAACTTGTAAGCATCTATTAGCTCCCCCTGATTTATGTATGGGCTCTTTTGAAGTACACACATGTCTGCAGAAGCTGTCATTATCGCAGCAGTCCTTTTCTAGGGGCCAAGGGAAGGCAGTTTGGCAGTCGTTCGTACTTCTGATTCACTCCCAAATGTTTGTAAATTCTTTGGCTGGTAGTTGTGCCACAGTTAATTGAAACAAGGGGCATACAAATGTCACAATAATTCCTGTCTTTGATTAAAGCTATCGTTCTTGACTGACGTAGGACATGGTTTGCTGTATCCTGTCGTATTGATTATTACAGAAGTTAAGTTAACAAAATACTGTTATTCATCCGGAAGTGAAAATCCACATCTATTTGCATTCTTTCTTTTACAATACTGACTGGGTCATTTATTGTTGGGAAAAATGGTAATTGCTGGTCCTCAGTTTCATGTCTTTCTTAGTAAGTATAAACAATATTTTCATATCCTCATTCTGTAAAATTGTAGGATTCTGTAACTTAGTGTAAGTGTAAATACATGGATTTTGTTTGAAAATTTAAACCAGATGAGTGTTCTACTGGGTACTTAGCACAAGTACAGATCAATTATTTACCTTTTATGTTATATAATTATTTTCAAGTTGCAGGGCTCCCTTGGAAATCAGTTTTTCAAAAATTGAAGGGACTACCCTACAAGATAAATGAATAAAAAAAAAAAGATACTCAAATGCCAACTGTTAATCAATCCCTGAGAACATTTGCACCTGTGATATTGTCGCTTCTATGAATATATTGTATGGAGACAATGTGCCAACTTGTGACAGTGTGTCGGAAGTAGAGCACACACAAAGACGGGTGGTAGACGCCCACTTGGTATTCCAGCTGAGGTTTTGGCGCAGTGCTATTGGGCACAGCTGGCACTTAGGGCGGGTAATGGAACGGAGTCGTTTCTGGAAATTGCAGCAAATTTGCGAGAAAGGAGGGACAAGAGTGTTCGGGCATGCTTTGTACGGGGACTACAGACGCACGCACACATCACACGCAAGGAGGTTTAAGTCTGGGGAAAATGAATAACAGTAGTCTAAATTCAATCTAAGGCTATGTAGGATTGGGAAGTGCTTAACGAATATGATATTTGTCTACAATGGATTCTTTTGTAAATGTGAAAAGTCCCAGAAGAGCCAAAAAATCCCATAACCGCCTTTTGTAGAAAAGTCACCAAAGAATTCTTCCCACAGCGACTAAATCGTAAATGAATCATGCTTTGTTTATTGAAAAAAAAAGAAAAAAAGCAGTACAGTAAATTGTTCAAGTTGACTCCAGTTTTTGAAAGGATTTGGCAAAGTTTCCTGGGAGTTGAAACAAGGACATACATTTGTAATGCAGGTGACTCACTCTAACTGTGACAAAATCCAGCAACTTCCATGTTTTGTGTCTGGTTTACTGTATGGTGGGGTCTGCTGGGCATCCCTTGAGAGCAAAAGTTTGTATCACAGTACAGAAGGAAGCTAGCAGGTGCCTCTTTCCACCAATTCTTAATCACCGACACCTCTCTGACTAAGGCCCACTTTACATTACGCTTTTCGCGTTAGCGGTAAATTTCCCGTTATCGGGACGCCGCTATCGGCACCTCTTTAGACACACCGCCCGGAAATCTGACAGGACACCCGCGGCGCGCGGTGGAATGTAAAATCTTGGTGAAAGTCTACCCGTAAAGATAGCAGTTTTTTTTAGCTGCACGTTGTTATATTGAACAAACGTTAATTTTTTGTTTGCATACCGCTACCAAGTGATTGAAAATTCAAATACGTGACTTGCATGAGAAATACAAGTCCCTGACTACGTTGTTGTTTCGCTGACACTTCCGGTAACTTCGACCACAAAATTTTCGATAAAAAAGCACTTAAAAACCCTTTCAAAGCGAACTGTTTGATAGAAGATCCCTTTCTTTCAGTGATGACCTGCTAAATTATGGCTACGTACTGAAATAACCGTGAATATACGCACAATTCCTGCAGGTATAATAACTACCTCGTACGTAAAAACTCAAGCTGCCAGCAGTTCATGTGGCGGGAATTTCCCCACCAATGTCATAGCAACGGCCACCACTGTCATAGCAACGGCCAATCGGAGACGCGTAATGGGATTACTTCATACAAAATTTGCAGAGATAGCGGCTTCTGGTTTCGGTACAACGTAACGATGTATTGCAGGAGAAAATATTCGGAATCGAACTTGTGTATTTTTTTACAGGTCTTCCACGAAAATTGTGCAAAAGTAGGTCGTCCAAAAATGTGAGAATGAGACTATTTTTCGCTGACATCCCGCCTGCTTTGAAGGTTGACTGCAGACCCGATTGACGTAAGAGCCTGCGTAGGTGGCCATTACGGAAAAGGCAGGCCGTGAAAACTATTTTTTCTGCGTAGTTCGGGTTGATTTTTGGGTTGACATTCATTCTACTAGTATATAAAAAAGTAACTATCGGGAGACTGTTTTCTTATCACTGTATTCTTACCCAGCGTTATGAACATGATCGCTGCTGGCAATTTTCCTCCAATGTTTTGCAAATCTGAGTTTCTGTACCCACCATTTTTTCGCGCCATATGCTAATAAGCGCGCGCTTTATGCTAAACGTCTAAACCCTGACTCCCGCTAACGCGAGCCCGACGTGTTCGCTTTATACGCAGTTTGGCGTTGACGGGGACTCCCGCTGAGCCTACGGCCGTACGCTTCGGAGTGGACGGGAGAAAATTTGACGATAGCGGGACTACGTTAACGGGAACTCTCTTTACACGGGGCTCCCGCTAACGCAGTCCCGCTAACGCCAGTCCCGCTAACGCGAAAAGCGTAATGTAAAGTGGGCCTAAAAGTCTGGCTTTTTTCTGGAGATTGTCATCTCAAGGACAGGTGGAAAACCTGGTTTCTGTTACTTCTGAGAATGAGCAGATTATGTCATTTGGCACCTGCAGGGTTGTCTCCAGTATAGTCCTTCTGTACATGGACAGAAGTTTGCTTGTTCGGACCCAAAAAAATTTGCCCTGTCCGTCAAAAATATCTGAACTTCACAACATAAAACTAATGAAAATTTATTGTTTCTCAATTTGACATATCTAAGAATAGAAATCAACAACAAACAATGTGTAGGATGGAAGGAAAGACAGTTCTTGAGGTTCTAGTTCCTAAATCATGTTGATCTGCCAGGTCTGCGTTGGTTTTTCCAACTCAGAGAACCAACAAATTGAAATTGAATAAGTGTGGCGTAAAAGGCTCTTTTGTATTTGATTTTATTTTAAATGTCACTTTTTGGGTCACTTCCCTGCTACCAACGGTCTCACCTGTAAAAAACAATTCCAGAGAAACTCCGACCTCTCCTCTAGCCTTAACCTTCTACTGTAATTTAGTGAAGAAAAGTTCACAGACCCTGTCTCGTTACCCGCAAGGGAGCGCGAACCCACAGACCCAGAAAATTGCCTGTTCTGTTGTTGCCTGCAGTTCCTGGCCCACCAGGGGCCTGCCTTCATTGATCCTTAGTGCACAGGTAATTGAAAAAGGTGGTGCTCTAGGAGCAGAGGTTACCTGTGTATTAATAAAGCCAACATGATTGACATAGACCATATTTGTTACACCTTGCGCTCCGTTGTCGGACCAGCATAAAAGTACAAGAATGGTAGATTTTATTGATGCCAATATTATGCAGTCATGACTTTAATGTATGGATAAGAATATAAAAGGAACTTCTGGTTTATTGATTACACCCTAAGCACATTGCACAAGCACACAGTTATATAGAGTTTACATCAAAATGCAAAAGAAAAATTGTTAGTTGTGTTAGCTGGATGGGATATGTACACTAACCTTAGTTTACAAAAGGATGATTGGGCAATTCAATTGCCCCATATAATGTCACCAATGTAGCAATTGATGAATGGTCAGATTCAAGTTTCCTCCAAGTTGTCTGTTCTTATCTTTTCCTCTTTCTTTACTTTTTGCTTTGTTCGGGTAAAACATGTACCTTAGCATGGACTGACCCCTGGCCAATTTCCCGATTTTTTGTGCCGAATTCTATGATCCCTGCTGAAAGGCCTGGTGGAGGCTAGTAGCATGGAGTCTGTTGAAACCTGTGTGTCCTTACTGCATGCCTTAGGATAGGACTGGCACACTTTGACAGGTACTTACAGACTTCATCTGTCACACCAGTAGGAGGAGCAGTAATCAGGACATCCTGGAATACCTGGTGGAGGCTAGTAGCATGGAGTCTCTTGAGTTGAAACCTGTGTGTCCTTGCCACCTTAGGACTGGCACACGTTGACAGGTACTTGCAGACTTCATCCTTCACACCAGGAGGAGGAGCAGTAATCAGGACATCCTGGAATACCTGGTGGAGGCTAGTAGCATGGAGTCTCTTGAGTTGAAACCTGTGTGTCCTTGCCACCTTAGGACTGGCACACTTTGACAGGTACTTGCAGACTTCATCCTTCACACCAGGAGGAGGAGCAGTAATCAGGACATCCTGGTCCCCCGCTGGGCTGGGGTTAGAGAGGCGCTGGTGCAGATGATTGTTTCCTGAAACATCCAATCCTTCTACAGTACAACAGAAACACTCACAAGTCTCTGCACAGTTTTTCCCCACATCTGTGAAGCTGACAGCTTGTACAGCTTTTTTCTGTGTCTAGCTGGGAATTTTCTACAAGGCTTATTAGGCCATGTAGCTGTATTTTGTAGTTTGTGATACAAGTACTACTGTACTGTGTTACTGCTCGTGCACCACTCTGCTTTGCTCAGTGTGTCAAGGACAAGTTGTGTTGCTCCCAAACGGATGCGGGACTCTTTGCATGATGCGAGATTGAGTGCGTGGTGGCTGGGTACTTCTACCATGATGAGGGGAGCGAGGAATTTTGAAGAAAGGGGCTGGAACAATACATAGGAATACTCCGAATAGGAAAATCAGTTATCTTCAATACAAGCCTAAGCAAAGCTGTAATGTTCTACTAGCTATCAAAAAGTAATGATTCAAAACCTTGAGTTTGGCAAACGTAACATTTTTATTTACACCCACAATACAGTAAGTTTGAAAAAAACGTGTTTTTTTTTACTGCGTGTAGCTGTGCACACTGTACCATAAGTCTGAAGTCAGCGCTAGAGGCTGATAGATATTAATCACAACCAACTCTTTAACCTCCCCTCACTGACCCCGGAGCAAGTTTCAATAGACCCAACAGAGCAGAGCAGATGCCATCTGCTCCTCAAGTACTGAGGTAATAAGAGGCTCATTTGGGGGTTTATGAAGGAACGTAAATCTTCCATCATGTACATTTTGTAATGCTGGAGACTATTTTTGATTGGGGCTGTTGTAAAGCAACATTGGTGGTAAGACTAAGAGTTTTCTATTGTAATAAAGTCCATGTATTATTTAACAATAGATTCTACCTAAATCCTTTTTGATGAAGTTAAACTATCAAAAATGTAAGGAGTCAAGGTTAAGTGCAAATGTGTTCAATCCATGAAATAACAGTGGCACATCACTGAAGGAACATCATGTAATGAAGTAGAAAAATGGATGTACAATGTACAGTGCATCAACAGCCCCGATTTCAGATAGGATTCGGATTCTGTTCTTGTAAGTGCCAATTTTTCTTTTCTTTATGAAGTCGAGCTCAGAACATTTTCTATAGTAGAGTTCTCGATATCTCCTCGCAGGCCTCACCTCTGCAGAAGTTATGAGGTGTAAAAATGGTGTCTGCTATAAAGTTAATTGGCTGTCTGCACAGTGACTACAGTTGGGAGCTGCGGTAGCCACAGGCCCTTTTACACGGCTGGCTGGCTGTCTCCTCCCGAAAGGTCACTCTCAAGATAGGAGTCGAGGTCATAGAAGGTCGTCGTCGATCAGGATTAAGAATGTACGTCGTACATCATAGAAAAAGTATGGCCGAGGAACGTTCTGTATGAAAAAATACTGTAGCATGCATGTAGCATTAGTTCACCTTTATGTGCGGGGTAACCCATATCCGTTGCTGTCAGAGTTGGGTATTTATGCATATTAAGTCAACGGATGAGAGTTTCAAACTATAATATTTTGAACATATTACAACTTGAAACCACGGTCTGTCCAGATGATATCCCTTAATACCATGTTGGTAAACATAACGAATATAGGTTACCCTGCAGATGAAGGTAAACTAGCATTAAGTATATAGAGGTTTTTGCAAACTCACAACGTGAAAAAAAGTTTTTGTTCTGTCTTCTGCCTGCCAAGCATTTTAGGGCTACTTGTACTCACAATACAGTTATGGACTTATGGTTATGTATGGGATGCAACTGTTCTATCCGTCTGTAGCACCCTTCCCAAGTCTCTAGTAGGTGGTTTCTGATTGCTGTAAATTCATTACAGTACCAGTTTGTGACTATAGACTGAGTATAGTGCTACTGTGAACTCAAACCACCTTGAAATCGCGCGGTCACTCCATTTTCTCCTTACTTTAAAATTAGATCACAGTACCAGTCATTATAGCTATGCTGTTCAAGGTTTTTATAACAATATCTTTAGGTCAGCTCCAAGGAGATGATACTAGAAATTCCAAGAGTATATCTTTTTAGCATTGCGCATACAGTGTGACATATTTAGGTATAGAAAAATATTACGTTTGAAGTTTGCACACCTATGCTAGAATTTCACCTCATTTTTACCACTGCACTGAACATGCATGCAGTACTTCCTTCGTGTGACCTCAGGTGAAATATGTGTAAAATGCGGTTGGACAGCATGCGGTTAATGACCTGAGACTTGGCCGCCAAGTGTGAAAACTCCATCCTGATTCATCATGCAAGGTTGCCTGCACCTTAGGGGGGCATGGAGGGGTCTTCATATCCCAGTAGCTAGATGTAAATGATAAGGTGAAGGTATACTTTTTTTAAGCAGCTTGTGGTAGATGTAGAAAAGTTTTGATGAGGCTTGCATTTGTTTGCTGTATGCCTGAATTTTGAAATTTCTATATAAGAAAAGGGGCACTTTTGTTGATCAAGACCAAGTGCTATTCTGCTAGGCCTGTGTATCTGTAGATACACTGTACCAGTACCCAAACCATACCTGTAAATTTGTTTAACAGGTGCAGGTACCTGTACCTAAACCCTTATAGTTATACCTGTACTGTACCTGAATTTTGAATTTGAAATCAGAATCATTGGGCAACTGAATGTATTTTCTTTGACTATACAAAGATATTATAAGATTTATATCTAAATACACTCAAGGCAAGTCACTGATAGCATGAGCTTAGTTTGACCTGGTATTTTTATGAGTCTATTTCTGTATTTTAATGACGGATTTCATGATGACAGCTCTGAGTCTGATATAGGAAACATGTATGACAAAGATTTGGGCCAAGATTAGCATTGATAATTGACATTTTCTTATCAAACATGATCCACTGTCAAGCTGGATGGGTGAGCCAGCCTTGGGGATAAGGATATCCTAATCTCAAGGGATTGTTTTATTTAGAGATTGAATTGTAGAAAGTAGGTACTGAGGGACGTAAATAAAATGTATGCATTGCTAGCCTTGTCTGTTAGGCTAAGAGATCAATACGGAAAGTTCATTCCTTTTGAATGCAACGTTTTAGAAAGTGTAGCTATATTGTTATTAAGTCGTACATACAATGCATGTTTGGTACATTCTGGGATGTCCCAAGTAGTTTTCAGTCTGCTCGGATTAAGGCTGTACCAATTTAATTTGTTGGTTCTTGGGTTTAAAATAAAAAATAAAAAGAATACGCTCAACACAACAGGAAAAAAACATAATGACAACAAAGCCAGAGAACCAGGTTTACGCCTTGGTGTACTCAGTTTTATGGAGTGAATACAGTCACATTCAAGTTTTCCTTCCTGCTCTATGCTTTTATGATGTCTGCTTGCTACATTTTTATTTCAAGAAATCTGAGAACCAAGGAAATTGATTGGTGTGGCCTAAAGAAGACTCTGAAGCCTTCCGAATATGCCAATCTGGGGTATTATGTCTGGGTCTAGTCATTCCCCCCAGTCTGCCAACTTTGATGTCATGGTGATGGGTGGTGGTGTGGGGGAGAGGTCGCAGTGTTCGCATTCCCCGCTACCTTGTAACAAGTCAACAACACGGGGACAGCCTGTTCCGTAAGCCTGTGTGAACATGCATTAAGATGAGGGTCTGCATGCTCTTTTCCGTAAGGTGTAGGCAGCCTATTTTTATTTCCCATATCTCGGAGGGGTAAAAAACATCTTACCTACGTAATTCGTAGCGAGGCGACAAATTTAGTGTAATTGCCTTTCTTGAGGGGGTTCTTCTGAATTCAGCGCAAAGCGTTGTCGGAACCCCCCATGCAGACCCTCTAAGATTTGTGTGATTGTGTGTGGACTGCTTTGCAAGAAATGTGACAGCCTTGTCCCTGCTCATACTTAACTACCTAACCAAGAAGGTTGTCTATTTAGTAGTGTTTGTTTGAACATGTGTAATGTATGTACAGTGTATGGATGAACAGCATACAAAATGTACGTGTAACTCAAGAAGCTATGTAGGGATTGTTGTGATGTTTGGTATGTGGCTAGGTCTTGCCCTATCGAAGAAATCATTAGGTTTTGGGCCCTCTGGCAGCTTTTGTTGGTATTGCAAGAGAACTTCTGGACAAGCGCTGGTTATAATTTTCGGGTGGTAACGTTAAGAACATTATAGATAGTTCTTTATTTATTGATCTTGTAGGGTAGTCCCTTCGGTCTAGCAGACTGATTTCCGAGGGAGCCCTGTGACAATTTAATCAACATGAACATTGAACAATAATCATTGTTTTACTTGTCTGACTGGTTGGTTATTCAAAATGTTCGCTTTAGTATTTTCTTTCTGTGTGCTATTTTGCTTCTCAGCCAAACTGATGATTCTGAAACAACTTAACAGAGGCCAGAGAGGTTTGATGGGATTGGTTTTAGCACACTTCAAAGGCCAGCGGGCAGACAGAGACAGGCCAGGTAGAACACCCCTATTTAAATCCGACCAGAGGACAGTGGTGACCATGTCAGCTGCTGTGTCGAAGTGTGTAACTATGAAAAGTCTGTTTGACACAATGACAGGACATGTGTTAGTTACATCATAGGGCATTTATGTGTAAAACCCAATACATCGACCAGTGCAGGTTATGGTGCAGGTAGACACCAGAAATACCTGCATAGCTCCAATTTTACCTGCACTAACCTGCATATACAGGTGGTACAGTATTTTGAGCCCAGACACCCCTATTTAAATCCGACCAGCAGAGAGTGCTGACCAGGTTAGCTGCTGTATGGAAGTGTGTAACTCTAAAGAGTCTGTTTGACAAGGACATGTGTTACAGCTGTGCTCTTATGTGGTTATCATCACTCTGATTAGTTTGCTTATCAGCATCAGCTGAAAGGAAGGGGAAACGATTCATCACAGGTATCAGCCCCGCTGACAAGCCAGCTCAAGATCTCCTCTGTGTTT
Organism: Branchiostoma floridae; assembly: GCF_000003815.2. Classification (NCBI taxonomy): domain Eukaryota; kingdom Metazoa; phylum Chordata; class Leptocardii; order Amphioxiformes; family Branchiostomatidae; genus Branchiostoma; species Branchiostoma floridae. The sequence goes on from NC_049981.1 coordinate 29,521,970, forward strand.
CACAACCAGGAGGCTTTGATGTGCAGTGTGTGGGCTTCGAACCCCTAACCACCGCTTCTTAGCAGAGTTCCTGTTTTTGTGTACAAAATGTAAGTGTGTACGGGTTCGCGTCACCTTCAAAGGGGGGCTGGTCTGGTAAATGTCGCTGTTTTGCCAAACTGTGAATCGTCGGTTTGGAAGAGTTACCTTTCATCTAAGTCCACGCCAAGCCTGTTTGTTTTTTTATGTTGGAGAAATCTGTATATTTTGACTAACAGCTTTCTTGTGTTTGAATTCCCTCCCAGTTTGTTGTAGATACATAGTACATTGATGTGGGATTGTTTCCGCAAATAGACAGAGGGACTAGAGAGTGGGTTGAGTTGTGACATACATAGTTATTCATAGTTATTCATAGCTGTACTGCTAGCCTCTAACAGACTCCGCGGATAGGTGGTCTAATAGTAGAAATTACACAGAGTCAATAGTACACTAGTACTAGTAGTAGTAGTCGGACGGTCAGAGGAGTTATTTCCTCACCATGCCGACTCTGCTGTCATATTCCCTCACTGACGTTTTCTTGTGACTTTTCAGTAGTTAGTCATAATTCTGAGTTTCGTCAGATTTGGTATATCTTCCATTAATGGATTTTTATTGCCAAAGAAATGAATATCTAATCGTGTCAGGTACATACAGATATGCCTTCTGTAGATGTATAGTCACCTGGGTCCATTTGTCGTCGTGTTTTATTAATTCGACTGCCATGTAGGCAAGTCTGCTCAACTTGCTACCGGGTATTATGGACTAGCTTTCTAATCAAAGCTGTTTCCAGGCTTCTGACTGAATGATGACGTTGTCGTTTGATTTGTGATCTGAATATTGATTTGAAAGAACATTCTGGTGGTAATGCTAATCCTGCTTTTGTTCTCTTTGTTGGGAAGAACACATGGCAATGTGTTCAGTTCTTTGTGTCCTTGTCACTTATTGTGAGTTACACATCCGGCCCTAGGGGCGTATGTATCATACAGTATCTTCCCACACAGCTTTCCAAGCTCCCGAAGGTGAAATGTCAAAGAAAAAATATTATCTAACCTAATTTTAAGACATCTGTACATGCGTTTATGATAATAAAAATATATTTAAGCTGACCAAAACATAGGTTAAGGATGTCTACTTTTGTCCTGAAAAGCTGGTAAGGTTTATCAGACCCTTTGAGCACAGCGAAGACTGGTGAAATGTCAAAGAAAAAAGATTATCTAGCCTTGTATTTTAAAACAACTGTACATGTATGTATGAAATGGTATAAGTATATTTATCTGAACAAAACACAGGTTAAGGATGTCTACTTTAGTCCTGAAATGTTGGTAAAGTTTAATAGACATTATTAGCACATACAGTAGTACTGAAATCATTTGCTGATGCAAGACTCCGGATCTAGACAGTTCTTGCCAAGTTTTTCGGGCGTAGACAGTCCCCTCTGATCTGGAAACCCCCAGCCCTTAAACTTTTTAAAGTTTTTTGTCCGAATCCTGTTCTTTTTTGCCCTTTGTCCTTTTCACATGCCAGTCAGCCTGTGTGTTGGCATCTGCCACACAAAAAGAGTCTCTGGCCAGGACATGCAGCCGTTTTGTAAGGTCTGTGACATCTACCAGAGAGAGGTTACAGCATCAATACAGGCTGTGAGAAATACATTAGTTCTGCTCTCCCACACTGCACAGCATTCCAGCCCACACAGGAAACTGTAGGGTAAAGAGCAGGTTTGTTCTGTGACCACTGGAAAATTTGGGGAACCCCCCATTGAATGAGATCTCCCGATTCTGTAACCCACCAAGAAGGCAAGAAACAAAGTTCTTTTGCCTTGCCGTTAGAGTCTATTCCAGGACACTGCATGGGGTTTTCAATAATATTTTCGAATTATTGCCATGTAATTGTAAATTATGATGAATATTGATGTCTATTTGTCCTTACTTGACTCTCCAATATCAGCAATGCTGCCCGAGAGTCTGTTTAGTGTAGTTTGTCACATTTGCTGATAAATACATAAATAGGATATTGATAAATATTTAGAAAAAAAGAAATATAGGAGTACCATGATTGTTTTAGAAATTGTTTCCATAGTTCACAAACATTTCTTAAGTTGCCATCGAAAGGAATGATTTTTAGAATAAGTTTCAAATATAAATTGGTTTGTTTCAACTTTACAAGAATTTCAAAATGACATTAAATGCACTTATGATATTACTAATGATATTGTAAAAGTTTCTAGCTCTTCCTCTACAGAACTATGATTCTGTATCAATGATCATGTAACAGCGAGGAACTCTAAATAGGAGCATGTAGAAACATGTTGTACACAGAATAATTGCCCGACCTCCCTGGAGGGGATATGAGGCAGACCATAGAAAATTGACTATTCACTGACTGCCCCACAGATTTCACAGCACATATATCAACAGGAAGACTTGTGCAAGACAAATAGGGGAGGATTTTGTCACTGAAGTTTAGTGTGTAACTGGATATTGCATAGAAAACATGTAATGTTAAGGCTAGTTCATCTTTATCTGTGGGGTACATGTTTATCCATTTTGTAAAACACAGTATTTAGGGATATCAAGTTGATGGAGAGTGGTTACAAGTTGCAATATCTCAGTTTGAAACCACTGTCCATTGACTTGATATCCCTAAATACCCTTTAAAAGCAACTGACATACTCACATAGGATACACTGGGAATAAAGGTTAATTCTATGTCAACATTTTTGTCTTTCGCCGCGCTTCCGCGGCGAAAGGCAATCAGACCGATATTAGATTTCTGTCCGGCGTCCGGCGTCCGTCCGTCCGGGTCGACCATGCCATACCGTGCTAGCGAGATATTCTACCCTGCAGATTCGACGGTATGTAACGTTATGACATACGTATCGGCCTACCATGAATGTGCTGCTTGGTTTGCGGTCCATGCCATATCGTGCTAGCGAGATATTCTACCCTGCAGATTCGACGGTATGTAACGTTATGACATACGTATCGGCCTACCATGAATGTGCTGCTTGGTTTATGCATGGCTTATAAGCAGGAATTTGCAGAGACGGATGTGAACGGTGAGGATTTCTTCGTAAGATTGTATACAATTTATAAACTAACATGTTCGCTGTTTGGTTATAATAAAACAGACATTGTAGAGAACAGTTTGACATGTCATTTACTTTGTTTTATGGAAAATCACCGCTACAAAATCTAGAATTGTGTAAGATGCGTGCGCCGCATCTGACATGGTGTGGGAGGGGGGCGTATTCGGAAATTTCTTACTCTAAGAAATTTCAGGCTATTTTCGTGTAACAAACTTCTTTCAGCAAAATAGTAGCCCTCGGATGCGTTGAAAATAGAATTACCCACATCTAATTTATAATTTCGAAAGGGAAGATTCTGACCGAGCTCGACGGGGTGAGTTTGAAGCGTGACGTCACGACTCCGTCAAGTAAAAGCATAATTGCGTTACTAAAAGAAACGAAACGTTCCATTAAATATACCACGGACCTGTTTTAGTTTAAAATATCTACCTTTCACATGATCTTGCCATTAAAAAAAAATATTTCCATTACTGTATATGCCATGTTAATATTTTATGTTGTTTATGGTGACAATACTTTGTTCTTTCAGAAATTCAGGACACATCTACTGATTAATTTGATTACTACAGTGCACTTTGATAAAACCACTACCTTACTAAACAGTTATATAACCTAGCACTTGACCAAACTGTGCCAGAGCTGCCAACGTTGCAGACTTGGCACCCACGCTTGACCAAACTATGCCAAACAATTTTACCTAAAAACAATATAAGTAAGCGAAAGACTAGCTTTTTTCAGAAGCTCTTGTTTCTCAACCTACACAATGTACACAAGACCACACAAAATTCCTCACATGTGAAGTTATGTCTATTAGCCTAGAGATGTTCGCCTGTGTACATCCCCCTCCCACACTCTTTCAAGGTCTTTTGTGCTGTAAATTCTCTTATCAACAAGCCCAATTAGACCAGCCAGTTGTACTTTGTCTTCTGCCAGTCTTATCTGCATCAAAAGGATCTTATCAAGACAGGAGCAAGACAAGTAATCACTTCCCTAAAGGCAAACACTCAGGACACTTCCCCCCATTGCCTGGATGTGGTTATGTCTGTATCTGTATCTGTATCTATATAGCCAGCTGTATAACCGTCCTTCGTCCTTCGGCGTAACACTCCAGCTTCGTAGGCACACAATGCGGCAGCAGCTGGTTATATTACACTGAACGACCCTTTACACCTACATTTTGCACATCTATATCTCTGCATGTGTTCTTTAAAACTATACGATAGTTCTGATATTATGTGTATTTTCTATACAACAAGTTCAGAACAATCATAATATACCCTATCATATTGCATATCCATATACTTAAAGTATAGATGCAACGTGATTTTTGGTCTGGAGAATAATTATCATTGATAAAATTTGTGCTGTAGAGATTAAAAGAACGTTTAGCAAACTGTCGGTCTGACAAGAGAATTGCTCCAACAATTTTAAACTGCCACTGGACATACTCTTTTATGCTCCACCCTTCAAAGCCCGTAGTTGGGATAACTACAGAGTGATACTGGTGTCTGTAGAACTCTTTTCTGCTTGATATGTTGATAGTTGTTTCCTGATGTTTATGTTTGGGGCACAGGTGCACTACGATGTTTATTGAATGTGGTTTGAGCACTACTGGTCTGTCTTGCATCAATGTCTAACGGACAGGAAGAGAGCTTACTCTACAATGTGACGAGTTCCGATGGCAACATTATGGCTAAACAATTGCTTTTAGGTGTAGCTACTGTTGTACTTATGGATACCAACTTAAACTGTCAGCTTTTTATAAAAAATCTTTAAGTGAAAACTTTTTGCCTATTTCTTGCCCTTAAGCTAAGCCAGACTTAGCTAGAGTGTCACACAAAATATAAAAGATTATTGTACAAAAAATTATAATAGAGCAACAACTTTGCTTTAGATGTGTTGTTCATTTATTTTCCAAGCAGAAATAAATAAATAAAAATTATAAATTGTCATGTGCTGTCAATGTTTTACTGCCCGCGTGTTGTGCAAAGGTCAAGGTTAATTATTATAGAACCAGTGGAAGCAAACCGCATGAAATAACAACATCGACCACCAGCCCTCTTCACGTTAGTACTATGTAACACTAGCACTGTAGGGTGAGTCAACAAGCCTGAAGTGGTCAAAGGTGCTTTTGAGGGACCCTCCCATGCCAGTTTGCTTGCCCATCTGTCTTGGTTTCTTACACAGGGAGGAGGAACATGTTTAAACTTGCCCACCTCACATCAAAGGGCCGCACACATACCTGGAGCGCTCCACATACCTGATTATGAATGGAGCAGTGTGTACCATTTTGTTCTGCATTGACAAGGATTAAAAGAAATGTTGCAGTGTTTTCTTTTTTTTCTGCCCCTTTTGTTGAGTGATGGAGTGAGTTTTAATGAATACCATGTTATGACATGTTTGATATTGCCTGGAAATGCATACAGCATTGAAACTGCTAATATAGTATATGTTATAAAGTATTGTGGTTTTTGATATATTTTTCTAAAAGCAGAAGAAGATACTTTGCAAAAAATGGTAGAAGTGCATTTATCAATTTATGTTTTTCTTTTAGAAACATGTGTTTTCCCTATGCACACAATCAGTCTGTAAATATCAATCGATCAAACAGCCCAAAATTGGTTTCTCAATAATATTGTACATGGCAGAAATAGGCTGAATCAGTTTCTCTCTGAATCATTTTGCACAATATATACATGTACATGACAGAAGTAGGCTGAATCGGTTTTAAAACTGTTGCACAAATTATGAAATCATAAGATTATCACAAACAACAACACTATCATGAGTACTTGATATAGTTCTTTGTATAATTTGTTGATCCTGAAGGATGTTTACTACTTTGCTTTGTGTTATTGTGAATATATGATTTATTCATTTATCATCCTGTATTTGTAATGATTTTCTTTGATTTGTTATGGTTTTCTAAGGTCTCCCTTGGGAACCAGTTAAGCTTCTGAAGATTCTCTAAGATAAAAAGATGAAAAATAAACATGTGTCTAAAATTAATCTGTGTTTCTTGTCTTCCCAACAGAAAAAGCACCCAAAATCAGAGGTCGTTTGCGGCCGGTGAAAGCTGCGGAGGGCGAGGAGGTCCAACTGAAGTGTAACGTACAGGGGAGACCTTTTCCTGCCGTCACGTGGAAGAAAGACGGCGAGCTCTTACAAGACTTGAAGTTGAAAGGAGTTCAAATCAAACCCTCAAAGTAAGTTGTAAAAATTTGTTCATTTCTTTTCTGCAAGAAGAATTCATTCTAAAGCCCGGTATTCAGCCGTATAGTAGCTCCCCTGTTTCTTCTATCCTCTCCGCAGAGAGGACAGAAGAGACTATAGGGAGCTATAACGCTGGATACCAGGCTTTTCATTCTTGTGATGCTGAAGAAGAGTGATGGATGTCACTTGAGATGTAATAAAGTGTAATGTTCGAATCTTATTCAGTTGTAGAGATTAAATTGTCTTCATACATGTATACTGTTAGTGTTAACCAGGTACCTGCTAGTCTTGTACTTTTTCAAGATTGCTGAAAAAATCAAATTGCAACTTTCAATGTTTAAAAAATATACAGGCTGAAATGTTATTTCTTTTATTTGGGCGCAAATTTTTATTCCGTTGAGTCAGCTTGGTTAAGTTGGAATCTTCACATGCCAAGTTTTGTCCATCACAGGACGGAATGGGCAAAATTTTTGCCATCCCCAGCAGCAAAATTCCGTCAAGGACGGAAAGACAGACGCTGGCTATAACCTTGACTACCTGAATGTTCTGATCAATGAGAAGACGTTACACAACCAGGCCCCCCTATCATTGCCTGACAGCCAGAAGGCAGAAGGCCGGTGATATCCCAATCTCCCTGACCGATTACATCCTAACCTGCAGGGACCGATAAGTAGCTCCATTGGCATTCCTCCCCAGTTAGGGGACAGAATAGATCAGATACGAGACAAAGACCCAAAATCCTGCAGCTATAGCATGTAACGACTGATCCCTGGCACGCCTTCAAAGGGCGGAAGGATTTTGTGGGGACATTATTCGGGATGGGAGGTCCTACATCGATATCCTTGCTGAAAAAATGAGATATTGTTAAGAGATAGCAAACTTCACCCCCTTACCCATACTCCGTTGCGACCTGTATGGTCCTATAGACAAAAATCACCTTTAAGTTAGAATAAATACAAAGCTGTTTTCTTTGTGCTTTTATGTTATTTTGCAAGTAGATAAGCAGTTTTATTAGTAGGGATTCTACCTGCCCTTGCATAAATTAATAAATTATGATAATGAGCTTGCTGTATACTTGCAAAACATGAAGAAAATGGCTTTTATTTCGTCAAATTCCCATCGTTTTGAGCATCAAAATACTAGGGAAAAACAACATCACAGTTTTCTTTTCAAAATGGCAATCCATATGTCTTAATTCTTTCTGAATTTCAATTTACAGGCAGTTTTTTGGTCAAAACCACAAATGAAACTTACAGCCATTGTTGAAGTATGGCATCATGTACACTGGTGTAGTCAATGGATCAAATATGCACAGCTAGCCTAACTGCCACTTTGCCCAACTTGTTCAGTAGCTGGGTTTGGCCAAGGTATAGCTCAGAACACATCTCCTCATAGGAAGCAGCTCTGTCAGCTTTTTGCCATGGCTGAGTTGTGCCCGAAATGTGGAGAACATTTAATATACCCAAAGGAAAATTCCAGTAAAAAACAATATTGTCCCCCAATACATGCCAAGAAGCTCAAGCAAAACTGGTCATAATTTTGGAAATGGTCAGAAGCTTCCTGTACCATTCCTCAGTCAGATGCTTCAGACACTATCCTATGTCTTTCGTCAGTGACACGGGAACTTCATGGAGGGATCTTGTTGATCATATCCAAGTAGAGTAATTGCTTTTTGGTGCAAAACTGTCCTCTCTCACTGAAGCTCTGGTATGACCTCAGCAGCACTGTAGTTTAGTGATTTTTCAGTGCACTTCACAAATTCCATTGATAAAAATCAAATCTTTTTACATTTTGTGTGCTTTATTGCCCTATTAGTTATAATTGTATGTTTTGCATGATATTCCTATTTTAAAGTTAAGACAAATTTAACTTTCAAGTCAGAGACATTGCCAACGGACTGCAGTCCAATACGAGTAAGGTACCCCCTTCAATGGTTGCCCCTTTTGGAGATAAAAGGACTGTATGCCCTGCTGTGCAATATGTACCGAAACCATTCTACAAGTGTAACAAACTACATCAATTACAGTATAGTATAACCATGACTGTAGGATATGGGATGCCTTGGCCATGCCAGGCTGTAAAAAGTTGCAGACAGTTTCAAATATAAATTACTTCTTGGACGGACAAGTTGTTTCGCTTAAGTGTGGTCCTAAATGACAACTTGTTCTCCAACTGTGCAATGTACTGAAAGCTACATCAATTACGGTATAACCATGACTGTAGCATATGGGATGCCTTGGCCAGGCCATTCCAACTGTGGAGGCTGTAAAAGTTATAGACAGCCTAAAATGTTTCTGACTTGGACAGACAAGTCGTTTGGCTTAAGTGTGGTCCTTAACTACAACTTGTTCTCTTACTGACTGTGCAATGTACCGAAAACATTCTACAAGTGTTACAAACTACATCAATTACAGTATAACCATGACTGTAGGATATGGGATACCTTGGCCAGGCCATTCCAAAGTTACAGTCAACCTCAAATGTTTCGGACAGACAAGTCGTTTGGCCTAAGTGTGGTCCTTAACAACAACTTGTTCTGCAACTGTGCAATGTACTGAAAGTGTAACAAACTATATCAATTATAGTATAACCATGACTGTAGGATATGGGATGCCTTGGCCAGGCCATTCCAACTGTCCAGGCTGTAAAAAGTTACAGTCTCAAACGTTTCAGACTCGGACAGACAAGTCGTTTGGCCTAAGTGTGGTCCTTATTGACGACTTAGCCCATCTGGGTGCTTCTCTATCCGTGCCATTATGCTGTACTAAGTACAGTCTGTCCGACAAGATAGCATCTTTCTTTCTGAAGAAAGATTGCTATGGTACTCTGCGTCTTATCTCGTTACCAAGCTTGGCAAGGAATGTAAATCCGGACCTCGTAAGGCCAAGATGTAGTTCCAAGACGTTAGTTGGGTACAAATTCTAGATCAGAGCTGTGCTGTTGAAAATTTTAACTGACAGCAGGATTATGTTGTCACTCCTGGAAACAGCGCCCCCTTTTGATCCAGATGAGTACGACAGCAAGGCAGCAGTAGCTTTATGTATAGCAGACCTGTTCTCTAGAAGTTGCCTATTCTATTACACAAGTTTGTAGATTGCCTTGAAGATGAAATTTTGTATTATGTATACCATGTCATGATTAAGAATTTTCCTAATTATCATTTTTCCTCTTGCATTCTTATAGCTATTTTTTGTTTTTTAAAACCAATTTCATTTATGATGTTTATTGAGATTGAGTATTTTGGACAATATTTATCTAATTTCATGTCGGGAATTTGGCTTACTTTTCTTGTTATTCTCATGGTTTGCACCTTTGTCTCTTACAGACGAGGATCTAGGGTTCGGATTAAAAAGTTGTTACCGATACACGAGGGGACATACGAGTGTGTCGCAGAAAGTCCAGTACCAGGAGACCCAGCTACTACTAAAAATACAGTAACTATTAAAGGTAAGGCTTTTTTTCGTATCATTGCTCTCTTATCTTAAGGTGGTACATGTATCTCACTGCATTGGGGCACCGGTGTGGCACTGCAGGGTTCGAAAGATTACTCAATGAATTTCAGAGCTAAAGAACAAATTTTCTTAAGTTTTGTGTATTTTGTTGTCTTCTAAGTCATACTTTTACGTATTATACAATATCTAAATTATAAAGAAAGCAGCAAAAGTAACACAACAGTGCCGCAGTGAAAGAACCCCGCAGTGCCACACCGGTGCCCCAAGTGTAGTGAGATACCACCTTTAGGACATGTTGATTTGATTATATTGGATGAAACCTGTGTGGGTAACAAAACACACAAATTAACACGTCAAGATACGCACAAAAACATACCATACAGAAAATGTGAGTTACATACAACTACAAATATACATTAAATCCATATGAAAACTGCAAGGAAAACCAGCAAATCATTAAGGTCACATTGTTGTGCAGGATGGAAGGGTTTTTTCCAGCCATTATGCACACAAAATTTTTCAAAATGTCTAAAAAATGTTCCCACTTTCTCTGAGAGTAGATATTGCAAATTTAGGCAAGTGCAAGTTGTAATATTTGACTATGGATACACAATCCCTTCCAGCCTCGGAATGTGTTGCTGAAATTGGTTTCTTATACTGCTTGTAATGTCGCTGTCAGTGTTAGTGTTCTTACGCCTGCTTGAATTAGATGGCCGCTTTAGTCAGTCAGTTGAGGACATCAGATGTCAACTAGGGAAGTTTTAATGATCAGCTTTTCTTGGCATTGGTACTCAAGATAAACCTTAGCCCAGGACGTGTCATTCTCCTTGTGTACTGGGATCTTCATCTTGTTTATTGCCAGGACTGACAAGTTTATCTGTATTGAAGATAATGGTGGTGCTTGTGACTCTTTGGGTCAGGGCATCTTCAAGTCAGCATTCTGCCTGCTTCTTTTAGGAAAAGAGGCATTTGGAAAAGCATATTGTGACATCAACTCTGTTAATTCCACCAGATGCTATTATACTTCCACATGAGAAAAAACATTACATGATTATTCAAAGTTTTTTAAAAAGGTGTGCCAATGCAGCATCAGTAATCCTAACTGAGGTGTACACGTATGCATTTCACAAAACATTTGGTGTTCAAGACAATCTTGAAAAGTTAATGAAATATTCTTCAACTGTATTCACATGTGACCGATGAACCTCTTGGTACCAGCTGTCATAAACATTTTAAACATAAACTGTATTTCAAAGGTGCCATTATTGCCCAAGTAACTTTAATGTTTTTATCCTGACTAATTGAAAAAAGATGATTCTTTGGACATCTGTTAATGTCAGATAACTTCTATTGGACACCCAAAATTGTCTTCAGCTCTTTTGCATTCATTGTTAGGGTCTAAAAGACCAGTTTCTCTCAGATCGCTTCATGTCACTGATGAAAGATAGTGGATGCTATCTAAAACTATCTAAAACGTCTTGATCGTTTCCAAAATCATATCCAGTTGCTTGAGTAACTGCTTTTTGGCACGTCTTATTACCTGGATGTCTAACCTTCATTGATGTAACTCCAGTATTCACTTTGTGTATTGCAAAACCTTCTTTGCCTGCACATTGTCACTCACTCACTAGTCGACCCCAGAAGGGGACGGGGTAGTGAATGATATATTGCCAATTTCAAACAAACATCCTAATTATGTACAAATGTACTTAATCAGGTGCTTAATTATCGGTGCGTGGCTGGATCGATTTCCTCGGTCATTTTTCAACTCTTCCTGTCATCAGGTCATCGACCTGAGATGGGTTGCCATGGCGACTCGGGGTTATTGAAATGTGGTCTGTCTGATAGAAGGTGACAGATCTGGAGCATAGTCACCATAAAGCACAGTCTGTTATTACTATTTGTACAATTTTCAGCAGTGCTAATATGACAGGACCAACTGTCAGCAAGCATCTTTGACATCCTCGTCAATGTGGCTGATGCTAATCTCCAAGCAGATTGTAGCATATATTATAAGATAGTATCAAAAGCTGCCAGAGGAGTGAAGTCGGCTTATGAGTGTGTTTGGCTACCAGGGAAATGCACACCTCTTAGCTGGCTACACTCCTTGGCCAGTTTAGTACTATCTTATGCCATCGTAGGATCTGCTTGGAGATTAGCTGATGCTTCATGTCAATATTATGTCTATTTTAATGTCCTTTTGAATTACAGTTGTTTATTAAGTAGTATTACTAGTAGAGAATATTGTAAAATGCAGTTTAGGTGGCGGAGGAAGAGTGTCACCCGACATACGATATTTTCTTGAATATCTAGTTTCAAAATTGTACTTTAAAACTTTTCAAAATTAAAAAGTTGCTACAAGTTGTTGCCAAACTTGGGGTGCTTACTTTGTTTGAGGTTATTACATGGATAAATGGGAAAGGGACCTCAATTAGGAGCGGTGTCTACTTAATTTGTCATTTTGAGTTTTTCCATTAAAATCATTTTCAGTCGCATAGATATGTCTGAGACTTGTCCCAAATTAGGAGTGCATATTTTAAAATTTAATTGAGAAAATACAGTAAGTCAAGTACATTTGTAAGTCATAACATTAGTCCTTCTGAGTACCAATCTATATTATTGTACTGTTTGAATATGTATGTTCCAAATCTTTGTAGAAAGTAGTGGATTTGATATCATATCATAGTTCTCCTAATACCCTACTCACGATGGATTATTGCCTTTTGACAATCAGCAAAGAGTGTTCGATGATCGGTAAAGAGTATGCGCCATGGTAGATGTCCCTCTACATAATCCCCTGTAGATATTCGCTGAGATGTCTGCCCGACAGCGGACATATGCAGGCGTATCCTCCTGAATGCTGCTGGTGTAATCACGGGCAGGGTTTGAAGGAAACGCCTGTCATAAAGAGATTACAAACATGTAACATGCCTTAAGCACGAGCGGTCCCCAGGGTTAAGCATTGCACTGATTAGGTTTGTACATACATTGTCTGGTAACCACTTGAACCAAGGCTGTCTCTAAGACCACAGTCCTTGGATGGAAATTTACTTGTCTGGATGGGGATGTAAGATGGGGGGGGGGGGGTCCTCCTCGTTTGTAGAAAAGAATGTGAACTTCATGACATGAGGTTGACGAAACTGTTTTTCGTAAGCTTATAATGACGGATTTGACTGCGAAAATCATCAACCCAGAGGTTCTGTGTTCAAATCTGTTGATGTGCCACCGATCTTGTGCCACTGGTGTAATACAACTTTCCTCACTTCACTCAGGTGAAAATGAGTACCTAGCTTCAGTTAGGGCCGTCCCTTGGATAAGACGTTATGTGGGGGACCCGTGTTTGAGGAGAGCCACACCTCAAAAATAGTAGGGGTCCTTCCTTGTGTGAGTATCAAATAGATCAAATAGGTCTGTCCAGATATGCAGCTTGTACTCTTCAGTACAAGCCTGATGTGTTACACCATGAAGCGGTTTACCGGGTATGCAATAAAAACAAACAAACAAACAAACATGGGTTCTAAAACAATTAGTGGGAAGGAAAAAGATTAAAGCCCCAGTCATGAAAAAGACTGACGACTTTTCTTCTAAATGTCCTGTTTTACATCTTTACAATGTAGAATGGTTCAAAATCAAAATGTTTTTGGTCACTCAATCCATGAAACATTTTGTATTGCTGATGGCAAGCACAAGATTGAATGAAAGATAATAGAAGAGATATTGTGTGGTAAACAGATTTTGTCTGGGTAGAATTCTCTTTTAGCACTTTTCCATCTTATCAAGATTTACCAATCATTGACAGATTAATCAATGAGCAATATTCAGATTGTTGCAAAAATTGAGGAACTTGTGGGGCCCCTAGCAGCTTTGTTTGCAACTGCAGTCAAACGCACAGCAAACAAAATCTGTAACAAATACAATTTGCTTCAACCCGTGGACCAACACTCTGACTTTCATGAAACAGTGTCCTACGATTTAATCAGTTGCTTAACGAGTGCAGATTTCTCTGCCATAGTTTTGCCAATATTTATGACGCTACAATATTTCAGCACGCATGCCAGACGTACCAAATTTCACCAGGTTGAGCCCCAGACTTTCATCACGACAGGTACAAACCGGCGTGATTTCCCACATCAGCATTCAGATAACCTTTCCATTTCTTCCAGAAAGCTAGGGCATGTTCTGCCCGGATAAGGCTATATATCTTTCCGCCGGAGGTGTCAACGAGGTATTGAACGAAGTGCGGGCAAAAAATCGAACCTTACATAAGCACATGACATATATGTGATGTCGCACAGTTGATTGTTTTGTTGCCTTATTCTGTTCTCTGATGTTTGAATTTTTTCACGAAAAGTTACGAAAGTTAAAGCGCTTTTTATTTGTTAGGGAGTACATGACACTGTACATGTAGCTGTCTGCAAGCTTGTAAAATAAACCTGTCAGTGAATGTATCAACAATTAAAACATGATACATATTATCGTATCAGAAAATTTGTGCTGTTAATTGAAATCGGATTGTAAAATGGACAATGAAATTGGTTTTAAAAAGACGTAGTAATTTGTGTCTTTTTATATGCTCTGTACAAAATATGCTCTGGAATTGTGAATGTTCCTGCCCTTGTTCACAAAATGTGTGATCAAATTTCATGATCCAAAACCGACTTGTAGACAACCGTGCGGATGTTTGTCTTCATCAAGGACCACGATGATCACAGTTGCACCCAGGGGAGTATTTGTGCCCATCTCTGTCTGTTTCAAGTGGGGAAGGTCCGCCTTAATTGGTTACGGGTATGCATTGATCATCCGAGTTTGAAGCGAGTCGCCTGTGGAATAAAAACTGTATTGATGTGTGGCTGCCTGGTCCCATGGCAGGAGCTACCAGACCAATCATGCATGTAATATTATATTATATTATATTATATATGTGTATGTGGCTTAAGTAAGAAAATGTTGTGTTTCCTGTTTCCCGAACTACCCTTGAAAAACCTGCCGACCCTACGTACGTAACCTAGCCTTTATTTTTGGTGGGCAGTGGAGTAAAAAAATCAGTTTCCAATTCCAGTTAGAATTTTTATTCAGCCTGCTTCCTATTCAAGTAAAAAAGTAAACTGCTTGCTTTATCTGAAGGATAATGTATCAACAGATTTGTAACAATTATGCACAAAATCAAAGTTTGACATTGAAAATATGAGTGCATTTCAGTTATACTTAAATTTTGTTAAACTGTATTGTATCACTAGAGTTTGAGCCATTGTAATTCTACAAAATTAAAAAAAAAGACAATCCCTAGATCTACCTTCCGACCATAATTTTTTCAGGACTGAAACTGGAAACACAACATTTTTTTCCTAGGCCTTAGAGTGCTTCGTACAAACTAAGCCTTTGCAGGCACATAGGGTATATCTATTTCCTGTATTAAAGTTGTGTAATTTCATTGCAAGATGATGCATTACTTCCGTGTGTGTGGACAAACTCAAGAAAAAAATTGCTCTGTCGAAAAACTGCTGGAAGTTGAATCTGGTTTAATGCATTGGTGATAAATTAAGCAAAATACATGACATTTGTTCAATCTTGCTGAACTTCTAATCATTGAAAGTAACTGTTCTCAACCAGAATCAAAGTTGCGATCATTAACGACCCTTCCAAATAAATCATTTATGAGGTTACTCTTGATGTCAGCAGTAATGCCGAAATCAGGGGACGGAGATTTCGTCGACTCACGTATCTGTTGATTAGATTGTTATCCAATTATGCGACATTAGTATGAATAATGCATTACGGAGAGGAAAACATATTTTTTGACGTGTTTTCAGGCTTTTATGGAGGTTTCTAATTAAGAAAATTGAGTCAAAAGACAAACACTGAAAACAGATTGATTCTATATGCTTCAAATAATTGTCTGCTGGTTTGGTGGTTTCAGAAGAGGCCTTCAACGTAGTGGAAAACCTTTTGCTTCTATTTCAGTCCGGAAATAGTTATATTTGTGTGAATTTGATTATGTAATCTGTGCCACATGTGTGAGTGTTTGTCTGCTGTAGCTTGCCTTTTCCTTAAGTGTGAAATTGAAAGGTATCCTTGGCTAATTCCTTTTTCGCACAGGCTCCACCGCGCTTTATTGGCATGTAGTCAGTCACAATACATTATATTTGGTCGAGGGCAGCTTCTCTTATTTGTATTAACAGTCTAGACGTGGAGTTTCTTCCTGTGTCGTCCAAAGATGGCGAAGATGCCGAATCTTTTTTTTTTACGTGCGTCGTATAACGATTGTTATTTGAACTGTAAGTGCCCTTCTTGGTGACCTCTGGAGTGGAGACACCATGCCTGCCCAATTAGGGTGACTTAGATTAATACTGATTCATCATCCGCAGATCAGTTATAATTGATGGTGCTTGCTTGTTCCGTGTGGGCGCGTCGGAGACACGCTCTAATACATATGCACCAGGGAAGGTGACTCTACACTACTGCGGGACATTCGGAGCACGTTTTTCCCCTTGACTGGACATCTATTGGAGGAGGCCGTCCCTCAAACCAACCTCTCCCGTACGCGGTGATCCCAGGTAAACGACGCGCGAACGACGGACGGAGAGAGACGGGGCTGTGGTTTGTTGTTGTGGGTCGTAGGTTACACACCAGAAGGAGGTGCATGACATAGCAGGGGCTGGCCCCGCATGGATGCCCTTGTTTAAGAGGAGGGAGCGCATACTCGGCTTGGGTGGCAGCATTGGCGGCATAGCTGGAACTGTTATAGCACCATGCCGCCACTGTTCTAGTGACAGGGGGGGAGTGAGGGACCATGGAGACCAGGATTGACCGGGTGAAGGGGGCCCTGGCTGCCGCCCACCAGAGGTGGCAGCGCGAGGTCCCCCTTCTCTCTGACAAGTGGCTGATCGTCCCGGCCGCGCTCATCCTTGCCCTGGTCTGCTTCCTGGTGGTCACGCTCAAGTGGATATGGGTCGACCACATTTTTGACAGCGTAGAGCTCCCGACCTACGGACATGGGGCGGTGGAAATGGCCGCCAAGGGGGACGAAACGACAGGCATGGAGGGGCCATCTGCCACCGTCAGTTCAGACGGGGACGGGTCATCGGGGGACAGCAGCGGGGAGGAGGATGGAAGAAACCAAGGGGGAGGGGTCGGTACCAACATCATCCCAGACGTCATCCTACCCTCCGTGCCTCCCTTGCTAGGTAAGGATTCAGTAGGTCGGCTGTAAGCCAATATGTGTCAGCACGCCGGGATCGATTTTCTCCGAAAACAGCACTCCAGATGGATCGGTGGCTGTCATTGACGGAAAACGTCAATATCCGTGCGAGGCACCCCCTCCCTCGACGCTTGTGCTCCCCCCAGAAATGAGCGTTTGGTTGAATTAATTATCACACATCGTTTCAAACAGCCTCAAGTGGGGAAAAGCACCTGGGACCTCACTGGGAAAGTCTGTTATCATTAATCATACAGAAGGGCTCAGTGTTGGTATGAGAGTTAAGCACTTGTGTAAGGTCTTAATTGATAATCTCAGAAACGTAGCACCGTCTAATGATTTTTGTTTTCGTCAAGTCGGGGAGCCATCTGTTAAGGTGTTTTATGACCTTGGCATTAAGAATTCAGGGCATTTTACGGCCTTGAAATTAATAATCCTATAAAAGATTCATCGTGTTTGAAACTAGGATGGTGTCAATTTGTGCTGCCATCCCCCTCCCCCCTAGAATTACTCTGTCAAAATTTGACTTTATTGTCCACAAATTAAGTCATGATGGAAACCCTTTATTTTGACCCTGATGTTCACCAGCCTTGAAACTATAATAAACCCATTAAACTCTCCCAGGTTGCTTCTAAAAACTGCCTGATTTGCTCAGCTCAACAGTGGTCATATATGTTTTTATTTACCTTCATAAAAAGATTGTGTGTGTGTGTGCATGGTGTGTGTGCTTGTGTGTGTATATATGTGTATTGGTGTGTGTGTGCTTGTCTGTGTGTACGTGTGTATGTGTGTGTCTGTGTGTGTTCATATGTGTGTGTGGTGAAAGTATGTGTGTGTCTTATAGGATATTTTGTGCATTGCATATTTTCATCATATGTCTTGAATAGATTGTATTGATACTACTCCAAGTTAGTTCATGAGCTAACTTCGAGTAGTATTTGCACACATTGACCTAAACCTTAAAAGTGTGGTCATAAAGTTAACTCAGGGCACATCAACTCACATCAACTCAATCGCTAATTCTCATTCCGTGCCCTCGTGTGGTTGCCTTATAGTTATAAGCTCATACCGTTCCTGACAACTACGAAAAGCCTTAAGTTTTTAGAAGAAGTAACTGAAAACCTCAAACACATCCAATTACCATTTTGTCAATAGTTGTCTGCATATAGCTGAAACACAAAGTAGTTACAACACAAAGGACAGCTGCGTGCCTTTCCCGTCATTGATTTCCTATTTGTTCCTATCTAATGTGATAAAAGCAGGGGATTTTGTGCCATACTCACAGTAAGCACTGATTCTGGGGTGAATGTCTCGCATACAGTATGCCAATTTCTTGGATTTAGAGCTGCGATACTCGATAACAGAAAGGTCCAATGTAGTTAGGCCGCACTGCGTGATCTGTTGGTTCCTTGGATTCATATTCGGATAACATTCAAACTTTAATTTTGTAAAACTTTCTTTCGTTGAGACGCTCTGTAGCAATTTTAAAAGGCATTGTGTCATGTAGATCGTACATTATGCCAATGTTTTTGACTGGTTTGATTACAAAAAAGCACATTTTTGTCTTCACTTCCTTTTTTTTAATCATTGCGCAAGGTGAACCTTAGAAAACGTTACTTTGTTAATTGTATAGTCAGCTACATTATAGATCCAAGGCCTATCTACTTTGTACTCCTTTGTTTTCAAATGAAGATGCATGGAACCATTTGTTGGCAAGACAAAGGCGGATGTCCCCAAATCACCGTCTGCCTGCCTCGGAATGGGGTTTGAGGATTTAGGCAGTCGATAAAGGCACTGCAATGAGAATTACGAGGATCAAACTGGTTTATGCCTGAAATTTTGTCGATTTTTGGTTTACGTTTAGCTTGGTACTCTTGTTGAGAAACTATAACTAGTTTTTAAGTCGTACTTGTAGTTATGTCATAAATGATGACAGCATGCAGTTGTTTTCACCCCTTCATGTGTAATTTGTTCTTCTCTCCGATTGCAAATTTTTTCAACTTTGATTTGATAATTATAAAACAATTGATGTTCGTTGATTTGTCACCATACTCAGCTAGCAATACTGACTGGTTCTACTTTGTACTGTAGCAAGTTGCAAAGTCCCAAATGCAAAGTATTGTCATAATTTATGTATTCCCCGTTAGGGAAAAACCTTATTTTTGCTGGTGTATTCTTTTTCCATCTTCTTCTGCGAGTAGCCAATCAGAGGTTAAAACTTAGATAGGATATTAGCCAGTATTGTACACAATATGGTGTTGGGTTTGTGAGCTGGTGGGCCAGGTTCGAAACTCGAGAGCCGGGACACCAGTTCTGCTCACCTCTTGTTTCAGTTACCATCCTGATTGTTCAGTTTAAACACATCTGACTGCAGGATACCCAGTGCAAGCCGCAACATTAAGCGGTTGGGTTGGGTTTCATGTAATATTTATAGGGCTTGGTTTGCGTGAGTAACAGTATCTCCTTTGGGAGTTCACTTTTGATCATAAACCATAGGAATTGTAACACTCTCTATAGCACTCAAGTATTGTATACAATGTATACAGTAATATTCAGTGTTTTGAAAGGGCCTACTACATTACTGTAAAATACTATTATAAGACTGTTGCTTTCGAAACTGCATATAAGCCAATGTTGGCAGAGCTTCAGTTTCAGTGTTGCATCATTCTGAAAAGTTATTTTTTACAATACTGTCATGTGTTTTGAAGGGTTCTTGATTTACACTATAAAAAATCCTAAAAAAGGATTGAATGTACATGTACTCTATGCACATACATTTTATATGCGCACACGCACACACACACACACACACACACACACACACACACACACACACACACACACACACACACACACACAAACACACACAACGCACGCACACGCACACACACTAATGTCAAGGTTCAAGGTTACATGTACATGGATATGTTGTTGTTGATCTGCTATGTAGGTTACATTACAATACCAAGATGTACATGTACATGTACTGTCATGTAGAGTGTATGTACTGTACTTTCTATGTGTAGCTTTTGTCTTTCTAACTACTGTTTGAGCATTGAACTTGAATGAAGACAGTGAATCATTCTTTTCTCTTTGTTTTTTCTGTAGAACCCACACCTCCAGAGACCACAACTCCAACTGGTAAGAGTGCATTTAAAATTGTGTACTATGTATTTTTCTTATAAGGCTATAGATTTTCTGTCTGAATAAAAGTCGAACTGCAACTTCCAACACAAAAATTGGACTTTTCTTATAAAAAACTTTCAAGTCTTAACAAAGACTAAAGTTGAACAGTCAAAACTTTGGGTAAGTCCAATTTTGGGGGGGTTGGGAATTGCAGTTCAATTTGATTCAGAATGATAATCGTCCAAGTTAAAGACAGATGAACTTTCAACTTAATTTTCTGCCTGCTAGTAAAAAACTAATTGATCATGACATCTGCGTGATAAATGTTTTATGGAACCTAAGTTAAATCAAAGCTACATAGTTGATAGTATGAATTATTGGCTCCTGATAATCATTTTAGAAGCTGGTTTTGTTGTAACCTCTTGAGATATACCGAAAACTATTGAAAACCATTGATTCACAACCACATATTCACAAAAGCTGATGTTTCGGTTAGCCTCCTAATGAAATTGTTCACAGATACAAATGTAGCTGCAATGGTTATGTACTTTTAGTGCTTATATTTGCAGTGCTGGTCTTGATATGTACAGTCAGTGACAGAAATAAAGTTAAAACTGACTGAACTTATCCTTTCTTCACAGGTACAGTCTCATCAACAAGTAAGAACATCACTTCTCTGTTACTCTGATATGTGTAATGTTTGTTTGTTTGTTTCTTGTTGCTATTCCTTCTTTTCCTGCTATTTCTTCTCTCTCATTAGTCTGTAAAACTGATGATAATGTTGAGTTGTAGATATTTCTCCTTTTTTTAAAAGAAATTCTTGTCTTTGTAGCGTTACTCTTGTGATGTACATTTTATTTCCAGCTTTTGTTTTAGCTACTAACAAACGTAAGTGTTTTGATTGTCGTTGCTCTTCTGTAGAGTGCTCGGCGGTCTTCTCTTAGTTTGTTTGTTTGTTTGACATGTAAATGGTAAATCATCTTTAGGCATAACACTGCAGTTGTGCACAGTAAGTATAAGCTGAGTAAGAACAGATTGTAATAAGGTTCAATCTACTAAAACTTGGTTAGACGGTTAGACCTCTAACCGTTGTAATAGGTGTGGTGGCAGTTCTTAAACTTAAAGGTGCTCAGGCTGTGTGACTCTCTCCAAACATGTATGGAGGCTTCTTTTGGCTCCTGACAAACTTGATATTACAGATGACGTTCATTGTTGTTTAAGAGAAATTTTGGCGTATGGTGTGCTCAAATTGATTGTTGAGATGGGCAGTAATTTGGGAACATGTTTCTTGTGGTCTGAGGAGATAAGGGTGGTGATCTTGTAGAGTTTGCGGTGTCTTTGCTCTCTGTAGTTAAATAGTTACACAGTTTACACAGCAGAACAGTCTAGACAAAAAGGAATTATATGGTTCTGCTTGGTGATCAGGTGATGAAGAAATAGGAATTTGAATTTCAATCACTTCAACTTTAAAAAAAAAAGTTGCTCGTGTGTTAATTACAGCTGGTGGTTTTAACTTCAGAGATGTCTAATTTTATCATCGTGATGGTAATGTCTTACGTCAGCTGTGACCGTATTTAATGTATTGTAAAATTAACTCCGAACTCGAAACTTGCCTGAGCTGATTTTACAAGTTACTCACTGTTGGGTTTGGTTTTGTCTTTGTAACTAATTCTTCCTAAGTGATAATCACTTTTTAAGTGAAGCTCATTTGATTTGTTTTTTTCTTCACAGCTCCAGTTAAAACCCCAAGTAAGCAAATTTACCAGTTGCTAGATTATTGAACTTGGTTGTGGGAAGGTGTGAGGGAAAATCCTTCAATTGTTAAAAATAGATTGATATTCCTAGAAAACACAGAGAAATGACTGTCTACCCACCTCAATATTAATATCTGTCCTGAGTCCGAGTAAAACAGCAAATGAATCGTTAAGCAAATTCAAAATATATGGTTAACTTAATATGACTTTCTAATAATTTGTGTTTAATGATCATCCTAATTAATGTTTCTCAAAAATGATATCAACAAATGATGATTGATTTTTGAAAATAAAACGAGCAACTCCAATCAGAA
This sequence comes from Branchiostoma floridae, assembly GCF_000003815.2. Taxonomy (NCBI): domain Eukaryota; kingdom Metazoa; phylum Chordata; class Leptocardii; order Amphioxiformes; family Branchiostomatidae; genus Branchiostoma; species Branchiostoma floridae. The sequence goes on from NC_049981.1 coordinate 29,544,127, forward strand.
TACTTGATAACGCAATGATCATATCTCTCATCTTTAATACCTCTCATATGCTACTAGCAGCAGAAATTATACCTTTGTTTTTACCACATTTATGTCTTGTAGATTTAATATTCGTGTAGTTTTGTTGCACTCTCTTTCTTTTCTTACTTTCGTTTTGTTCTCTTTACAGTTTTTCAATTAACCACAATCCCAAGTAAGTTTTGTTTCTTTGCTTTACTTACTATAGGCCATGTTGAGTTGATTATATGGATAACATCCTCTGGGAACCCCCAAACTGATGAGAGCGTGTGAATAAAAAAAAGTTGCCTTCAATATGAAATGCAAGTAGTCAGACAGGTTAAACAAATGTCTGAACGCACAGAGTATGGTATACTGAATAATAGATTCAAAATCTTCATTTTTGTTCTTTCACATCTGACATTGGATTTGACATTGGCATTACATTTTGTATATTTTGCAATATAGTAGAAGCTAGTTAATTGCACAACGGATTAACGCACACTTCTGTTAACTGAACGGAATCCCCTAATCCCAAACCGGTGCGGTCCAGCTAGATAACTTTGCCTTATTGCACCACTCGGATAATTGCACGAAATTCACTGGCAAACAGACCGTGCAATTAAGCGGCTTCTACTGTATTATATTCGCAATCTATGGCATATATTCGCTAATTTTGCAGCTGCTTTGTTCGATTGTAATGTACAGTATTATTGTTGGAAACTTTTTTTTGAAACCGCGGAATATTTACGTGAGCAAGAATGTACGCTATGTAATCCATTCAATCTCATCAACATGGCCTTATGTTGTGCTTGTCAATTGTGTATAGACTTAGTGCTTGTGTCTCCCCTCCTTCTTTTGCATGTTTAGGTTATTTTCCAGGGCTCAAAATGCCATCTTGCAACATGTAATTTGAAAGTTTATTTCAAGCACAGAAATTTTGTATCTTTCAAAACTTTTTTTCTGTCCGTAAGGCCACACCAATTTGATATGTTGGTTCACAGATTTTCAAAAGATAAAAAAATATACATGCTTAAGAAAAACATCATGAAAACAAAGCTCAAAGACCAGGTGTATGCCTTGGTGCACTCAGGTTTATAGAGTGGACATGGTCATACTAAAGTTTTCCTCTCTGCCCGTTGCATTTATGATGTCCGCTTGCTATATTTTCACTTTAAAAAATCTGTGAACCAACAATCTACATTAGTGTGTCCTAAGAAATCAAGCAAAATAAGAAAACATGGCATTTTTGATGGTGAACCCACAGTCCTAATCCTACATGTACAGAAGCAGACAGCTTCATACGCGAGTAACGGGACCTAAATCCCGTTAACGGATTTTCCCCGCACCGTCTCTGTGCGCCTGTTAACCCCGGTATTGATCAGCGTAGTTCACGGATTACTAGTCCTGATATGTGGCTGGCAGGACCCCTGAATTATTTACCGGCGAAACGTGCGTCTTGCCAACTCAGCACCGAGTGGAAATGGAATCTTTACGGCTATTTTTCACGGTCGGCGTCATCCGGGGTCAAGTATTATGTTTCAGACAATAAGTACTCGGACGTGAGGAAATTCACCAATCCCTCTCGGGGATACCGTTCTACAATTGGAAGGAAGACCTGGAATAACCTATATGATAACCTATACGCTGCTGAAATTATTTTAACGGATAACGTTGCTGACATTCTGTATGGAGAATGTCGTAACTCTGTCACGACTGTGATTATAATCAACTCTGTTGACTTAAGATGGCCCAGGGCATATGAGCACTACTTTCAAAGTCCTGTAGGAAAATTGTCATAACTCCGTCATAGAAGCTTGAAAATGCCTCAAATCTGGTGTATACGAAAAACACAACTATAAGAATGCAAACATGAGTCATTTATGAAGTTACATACTCAGAATTTTGAGATATTACAATTTATTATGATGTATAATTTTTCCAACAAAATGTAGTCTAGAAAACCATTCCCAACGCGCAAATTACATGAAATTTTTTTAGTACATACTGACATATGTTCCCTTTCAGAACTAGTGAGATTTATTGAGAAACATGTTTCTGCTCTGTGAAAAATATTGATTTTTTCACATTTATGCATATAATTTTAGGGTACCTTTTTCTATAATCACCTTATAACTCAAAACAAAGACCATATACAATATATTCAACTACACCTGAGTGTAGAACAGGACATTTCCAACGATTTAATTTCCTTTTCAATCATTCTAAGTCATTGCTACCGTTTTCTACAAAGGTTTGAAGTTTGTACCATCAATTTTTACCCTGTAAGCCATGTTTTAGTAAATCTGCCCATCACTCAACGTGACAGGTCGTAATTAGCACCTCCATGGGAAGGAATTAGCTGTAATTTGCACTTGTGCCATGACAAAAGAACCAAGGTTTATTGTTATGCGTAGACTAGTCTGTTGGTATAAACAGTTGTTTTGTAGCAAGATTGTTATTATGCTCATAGAACGAGAAAAGTTTTAGGCAGTCTTAGAGAATCAGTCTCTCTATTTACGTTGGAGATGGATTCTACAAGATGCACACCCAGAAAGCCGTACAAAATGTAAAAGTAGGGTTCAAGCGCCACCAACTGGGCCGGGCATTTTGGCCCCGCAGCGCGGCTTTGAATCCCTGGTGTCAAGAGACTGTACTATTCGGCAAAAACTCAGCAAAATTCGCTCAAAACAAGTCCGACTTTGCCTCTGCGCAGTTGCAGTCTTCGAACGGGGCTGGTTTTTCTTGGGGATGGGGGGGGGGGGCGTTGGTTCGCGATTTTCAACTTTTAGCTACGTTTTTATGCGCCGGGAAAGGGGTTTTGCCCAAGGAGCTTGGTTTGCAGAGGAAGGGAGTTTGCCGTGGCATAAGATAGCATCATTAGCTTGGGAAGGAAGGCGGAGGCAAACTCCTCACTAATACTATCTTATGCTACCGCAAGTTCTGCTTGGAGATAAGTTATATAGCTCAGATATTAACCCCCTTGCTCAATACATTACAACCTCCTTGACTCAATACTGCCAAACTGGGGTATGAAATGACGCGATTTTGGTCCAACAATTTTTTCGAACGCTCCAGAATAGAACAGAGAGCCAAATTGTGTGCTTTGAGAAGTAAGACATAATACGGGTTGCTATAGTTTGCATGAAATAGTGTATAAAACTGACCATGAGAACAACAAATCATTAGAGAATACTATGCAATCTACAGCCATAATGATTCTGGCCTGTCGCCATGTTTGTTATCATTACTGATTAGAATGTTTGTTTAGGGCTGTCAGAGTAAAATTGCCCATGATGAAAAGAATTTGAAATCCACCCAAATGCATGTACAGTATACTTCGATGTGTAAACTTTTGTAGAAAAACGTGAAAAAAGTGACATTGGTCTCCTCCTTCTATATTTCCCCCAAGACAATTGTACATAAGTTGTGTTATTTGGAGGTTGGTCCAGACAGACAACCATATATATGATCTAGGCCGACAAAGGAAAATAGCCACACTAATTCAACTCGTATGTTCTTTTCTTTTTATAGCTAGAATCCTGTGCTTCCCTTATCAGAAACCACCATGTTGGTGAAATGCCCTTTCCCCGACTGTTATATTGGGCAAAAAAGTCTGGTCATTTAGGGCAAGGAGTTTATATAGAAATATATAGGGTGTCTTCTATTTAATGTGTTTATGTTGTGCTGTGCTCTTTTGCAGTTTACCTGAAGCACTTCAAGTATGATGCATAACATTTTTGTTAAATGTTTATAGAGCAGCGGGAGTGGTTAAAACTTTCAGAAGCATGTCAAATACTTCAAACATCTATCTGAGTATGAGACTGTGATTTTGTTCCCATCTTTTGTATGGGTTAGATTGTAGTTCTCCCTGGTTGTGAAGAAGGTACTTTTTGTTTGTCGTTCACACCCGGACAGAGACAAAAGACCAGACTACACATACGCCGTGGCAAATACAACTTTTACAATGGCTGCCCTGCTGAAATTTAGGATTGAACAAAGAAGCTTCCATGTTTGCTGTGATTGACAAACTCAAAAGTGTCATATTTAAGTGTCAAATTTATGGTTAAAGAAAATGAATCAATAAGAAAAAAGAAATGACGATTAGAAAATAGAATGAAAGTTAATCAAAGCGCGTGCATTCCCATATCCCCATTCAGCGTTTCACAGATGTGTATTGTTTCTTGTTTTGTCGAAATCATTAGTGGCCATGAACCAGCATTCTGTATGTATAAACACACGACTGTCTTGTCCTTTCCTTTGCACTTCCTCAGATTTTAGATATTGAGTGCGAGTAATTACCTCACCAGGACAGATTAGCGCCTGATTGGGATGCAAAGTGAAGGCGGGACACTGGGCGGCAATTACTAGTATCACTCAAACTACTGCATATTTACAAGCTATGTGCTCGCACTTGGCTCATTTCAATATTCAAGTACCTAATAATCATATTTAAATGAGATATCTGGCAAGGCAGGCCTGGGCAATCTTAAGTGAATGGAGAAGAGTCTGTGTCTGATACAAATCCCTTTGACAAAACTCAACTGATAGCATTGTATATAAAAGATGATATTCTGATGATGACTTATCGTGGAGTTTCTAGACAATATTGCATGGACGGCAGACACATAATTATAAAGTGTAACATTCATGCCTGGCTACATGTAGTTATAAACCAACCCTGGGAAAAAATTGGGACATTAATTACTAGAAATGAAGACAGCAACTTCTTGTGTTATAAATTATAACAGTTGTAAATACAAGTTGTGCCTGGGCAGTTGGCAGTGCTCAAAATACGCACTTGCACACTTGCAGAAACAACCACATTTTGCTGGGCACAACTTAATTTTATATTTTGCAGTTGAAATGCTGCTTTTAACACACCTATATGCATAAACAAAAGTATTTGATATTTCTTGATAAGATAAAACATAACTTTCCATGTAATTAGAAGAAAAGATAATGGATACATATACATGTAAGTAGCCAATTTGAAGAAAGTAATAACTTGGAAGTGGATCAACCTAAAATGTTAATGGCACAAGCTGGCTTTTGCCAGTTTTGGCTCAGGTTGCCAAAATGTATTGCACTGTTAAACTACTGTAACTGTGTCAGCAAACTTTACAGGCCACGGCATTCCATGTGGAAATTTGATTATGGATGACATCCTCTAGCAATCCCCAAACTGCAAGCATGCAAATAAAAAAAGGTTGTCAGGAAAAGAAAGGTGCCCTCATTGTAAAATGCAAGGCAGTCGTCGGAAAGGTTGAACAAATGTCTGAACGGTCAGTTGGTGGTGCTTACTAAGCATGCAAATTTTTAAAAAAAGTTTGTCAGATAAAAAAGATCGCCTCCCTTGTCACTTTCAACAACAACAACAACAACAAAACTTTCAAGTGGTCAGAAAGGTTGAACAAACATGTCTGAACGTGTTCAGTTGGTGGCGCTTGAACTAACCGTGCCGTACTTCGGGCCACAGCCCAAAAAACCTTTACAGGCCACGGCATTCCATGCAGAGATCAAGACGCTGGCTACTGCTTAAATGGAGGCACCTGCACCCAGCTTCCTGCACCCGGCGCTGGCAACAAGTTTGAGAAGAGATGCACGTGAGTACTGTTTGTGAGATTCAGCATGGATGGCAGTTTGCTGTGTCTGTCTGTGTGAAATGGTTGGTTGGTTGGTTGGTTGGTTGGTTGGTTGGTTGGTGTGTTGGACGGATGGTTGGTTGGTTGGTTGGTTGGTTGGTTGGTTGGTTGGTTGGTTGGTTGGTTGGTTGGTTGGTTGGTTGGTGTGTTGGATGGATGGTTGGTTGGTTGGTTGGTTGGTTGGTGTGTTGGATGGATGGTTGGTTGGTTGGTTGGTTGGTGTGTTCGATGGATGGTTGGTTGGTTGGTTGGTTGGTTGGTTGGTTGAGTAGGAGAGAGTGAGTGAGTACGTGATTGAGTGTGTGATTGAGTGAGTGAGTGAGTGAGTGAGTGAGTGAGAGAGTGAGTACGTGAGTAAGTGAGTGGGTGAGTGGGTGAGTGAGTGAGTGAGTGAGAGTGAACGAGTGAGTGAATTAGTACATGTAGATGAGTGATTAACTTTACAGTAGAAAATGTAATGGCTGAGAGAGTGAAAGAAATGTGTTGAGGTATTGATGATGACTAAATGGAGAATAAATGAATGTATGGTACAATGTACATTGAGTAACTGAGTGTTAATGCAGATTTGGTTGTGTCTGTCTGTGTGTTTGAATGTTTGAATGTATCTTTCTTTTACTCAATGTTTGACTTTAAGTTTGACTCTGACCTATTATACAACTGTTACAGTATTTTGTACAAGTACATGTACATATAATACTATGTGGTATCGTTTGCTTACTGTATCAAAGTACTGGTTGAAGTCTAAATATTTGATTTTGAAACATCTCTGTTTGTGACCCAAGCTATGTTCTGGGTGAAGGGCACACTAAGTAAGGTCAATGATGACCAAAATGGCCGTCAGGATGTTTTCTATATGGTCGCGAGAATTTAGGTTGCAGATCCCATTACGGGCCAGCCAGGTCGGTGACGGTTAAAGGTCTGCTATATAAGAGGGTCCATATGGGGGGTCTCAACAATGTTTTGCCCTAAATTAAGAAGACCAGCCTAGATACTACGGTAAAACCAAGGAAGACCATTGCGCAGAATTTGGTGATCTTAGTTAATACTACAAAGTACGTGGAAAAGATGATTTTTTTCGTACAGATTAACGGAAATCAAAATAGCCTGCCTGGGACTTACAGAAAAGCGGCATGCAGACCCTCATATAATCCCCATCATCAGAGATGTATCAGACACAATTCCTACCCTTCTTATCTGCCTATGTTTTAGTAATGACCTCCTGAAAAAGTTTATGATCTGCTTTGAAAGGATTTTGATGAAGACATGAACATCGATCGTTGATGGAAGGTTGATGTCAGTGACCTAAAATTTGTTGGAATTTCTGAATCTTGCACTTTGACCTATAAAAAGAATAATGTCATAATTTCCTAGCCTATATCAATTCACTGTTCATTGTATGGAATTTATCATTTTATGTGACTTCAGTTCAGGGAAGTACATTGTTGTATATACATGCAGTTGTACATGTCATGTAAAGGGTGTTAAATAGATATTTCAGTTTTACCACATTTGTGGAAGGATTGACATACAATGTAACAGTTGACTATCACCTTTTCAAGCTGTCAATCTGGAGAGCAGACTACTAAACGGTTTGAGCCACACACACTTCATAAAGCTTACTTTTTGGTATGAGGACTTGAGAGCTCATAGAAAATGTTTTGTGAAGATCCTTTAGAACTTTCAAATTAGTGATTGTCATTGCAAAAGAATTGATTGAACGAAGTCTTCTTCGTTACACAACCTTCCTTTAATTCTTTTGGAAATGTTTCAACAACCATCTGTCGCCTTCATCAGTACAAAATGAAACAAATACTATTGGTACGATATAAACTAGACAAAGTCAGTGCATTCCGAACTTAAAAAACATACTGTAATTCACTTTATCTTCACGGTACCAAATTTTCACGGTCTGACAAAATTGAACTTGTTCTCGGAACTAAATGTTCACTGTCGAGGCAAGTGCGCATGAAAAAAGTCTGTGAATTATTTTTTATCGGTAATGATAAGTTCACGTTACAGTCGTAAACATAACATTACAGTGAAAAAATCAGGAATTACAGTACATCTCAGATCTGCAGCTACCATACTTCATTGCATTACCACTGTTCCCAACTGTGCTTTGGAATATCGATCTTTCCCTTTCGTTAGTCAGCCATGGTAATTAAAGCCAGCTAATTAAAAAGAGGCCCCAGTTGATTGTCCTTGATTAAAAGTCTGGTAATTCAGTAATATTTGATGTTTAAATGCATGATCAAAACAAATATATAATTTTCTTCACAAGACAGTTTGAGATATGATAACCAAAATTTGTCCTTTGTATGGTTTGCTAAGTATTAGAAATTGTTGTTTTTCCTACATTAGCTGTATTGGTTACCGATAAGAGTCCTAATGTCCTCTAACATTCCAATAAGAATCAATGAATGTCAACCTTAATGATGATTAGGGCCAGGAAAATAAATTGCAGCGTTTCTGGTAAATCAAGCAACCCTAGTAAATAACTGCCAATGCTAGATTTTTTTCCCTGGTGAAATTTTGATTGGTTTACTGTAAATGCATTTAATTTCGCGGTAACGGGAAAAAGGACTTTTGCGGTGGTTTAAAGTTCGCAGTAGCACCATGCACTGTAATCTCTTAGTGCCATAGAAAATCTTCGCTGTGGTTTTAAGTTCATGGTGAGGCGGCCACAGCGAAAACCGCGAACGTTAAACCACCGTGAAAGTTTCTGCATTTACAGTATTTGATCTGTTTTATTGCTAAATTGTTGGATGGCTTCAGATAAAGTACACTGAATTTAGAGAATACATTTCACTTTCACCTAGTACCTCCCTTAATTTTTTTTCAGGACTATAACATGAAACACAACAATGTTTTGCTAGGCCTTATGTAAAGATACAATGTACAAAATGTACTTCAAAGGAGTGCACCAGCTACTCCTTGTATACTTCCTTACAAACTTGAGGACATGACCTTGCAGTGCCCTTGAGAAGAAGGGTCTTACATTATCGTTATGTTTCCAAAGTGCGATCCGCTGAATGTTCCAGCCAGTTAGGGGAACAAATCCACCTTGATCCGACCATTACTATTGGGGAGGAGGTATTACGTACAGATGGCTCTGCAATTTGGCACCCGACTCTCCATGTCAAGGCTTAGTGAGCCTGTAATTTGAATTGGTCTTGGAAGAAGAGGACACTCCGTTTTCAGCTGAGATAATCGATGTGGCACATTCAAGATGTTTTGCAATGGATAACTTTCAAGTTGTTATCTGTTTGAGCTAACTTTAAAGTTTAAAGGGATTTGTGCTTGTGTGTGTGTGTGCATGTGCCTCTGTACATTTGTATATGTGTGTGTGTGAGTGTGTGTGTGTGTGTGTGTGTGTGTGTGTGTGTGTGTGTGCACGTGTGCGAGTATGTGTACCTCTGCCTTAGTGCGTGTGTGATTATGTTTCTACAATTGTATGATGAGTGGTTTTGTGTCTGTGCATGTGAATGTGTGTCACAGCATATTGGTGTGTGAGTGTGTGTGATGGAGTATATATGACTGTATGTTCCTATAATTATATGATGGGTGTTTTTGTATGTGTGTGTGCATGTCAATGTGTGTGTGTAAGCGTGTGAATTTGAATCAGATATCATGTGTTAAAGACAAAATCAATGTAGTTGAAGCATTGCCATTTGTGAGACTTTCGTGTTGGTGTGATGTGACTCTGCACAATCTTCCTCCTATTGCACAATCTTGGCAAAGCACAATTTCACAAATTTAATATCTTGGTTCTTGGATTCTTAACTTGAAAAAGGAGGCAACCCAAAGTAATTTCATCAGGTTGGTAGACCATAAGATACTAGTATCAGAGTTTACTTTGACGCAACCAGTGCCATCCAGGAAAGTTTCACCTGCTTATGTTTCGATGCCTATCAGATATCGTCCACAGAGCTTTCTGACTGGAATGCTGCTTCTCGCTGCTATATCATATGTAGCCAATTTGGAACCAGGTGTCTTGGCTCATAAGCGCCACCTACATTGGCTATGTATAGTGGTAAGAAGCAGAACTCCAGTCAGAAGCTCTGAGGAAGGTGTCTGACAGGCATCAAAACATAAGCAGGTGAGAGGCATTACTGAATGTAAAAGAAAAGTACAATATCCCCAAAGAGGGCAATATCATCAAACAGTTTTGTGGACTTATGGTCAAATGCAAATTTTCTCTATATTCATTTTGCCTTTTTGCTAAATTTGTCATAAACAAAGTCCAAGAAGCAGGGATATAAGATCGTGGGGCCTAAAGCATAAAGCCTCAGGTCAAAATGTCTCATATAGCACAAATACGCTGTTTCTGTTCCCAGTCTCTTCCTCTGTCCAGGTCAACCTTACTTCATCAAACATTTAAAGAAGAAATGAATATGAACATGGATTTTGAACAAGCAAATTCTTGGCTATTGGGTATCCAATAATACAATCCATAATACAATTTTGCAAAATGTCAAGCAATGTCTTATACATGTACAATCATGTATACTTGGAAGACTTAGAAGTTAGTACATGTATACCATTCTCTCAAGATTCTCTAAAGAATTACAAATTTGGAACTGGGCAATTCTTTTCCAAAATGTATCATCAGATTTTGAAGGAAAAAAAATCATATTGCTCTGAACTCCATTTACATTATTATCAGGTTAGTTTCTGAAAATGTACGGCAAAAAACTTAATGTTACAGCTACCTATTTCTGTCGCTTGTGCAGTTGATATCACCACTGTAAACGTTTCTGCACAAGGCTTGCTTCTATCTGCACCAATGTCACTATTTTATTGTTCTATCGTGCAGGTTTCAGGGGTCTTTTCCAGCATCCAGCAACTAACTTCTTGCCATTCTGTCATCTTTGCACCAGACAAATATCTGTGCGTGTAATATGATAGCAAAAAAAAAACTCAAAGATTTTATTAAACTTTCCAGAACATCTAATTCATTCCTCAAAATGTGGGAAATAATGTTTCAGAAGGTTAGTGAAATTTTGAAACATCCTGGTGAAGCATGGCATAGGTTTTTCACTCCTTCAACACTACGCTGTAGGGTTGTAGCCAGCCTGAAATCATTTTCAGTCCCCTCGATTTTGAATCAGAAAGAATGAGACGTCGAGCCGAAGGCATAACGTTCCTAAGGGGATCTGGGGAAATACTCCCCTGTAAAATTTTGAAATCTAGACCCTCTGAAACCCAATTTGCTGCATTTTGAGGTGTAGATTTTGCTGGTAGACTAAGCTGTTCATCTGCTTTGGTGAAAAATTACACAAGAAGATAGTTTTTTATATCTTCACTGACTTTACATATAGTTTTTGTCCACTACAGAGGACGGAATGGGCAAACTTTTTTTCAGTCCTCAGCTGCAAAATTCCTTCAAAGGACTGAAGGACAGGTGCTGGCTACAACCCTGCAGTACGCTGTCTATCAAAAATTGATGTGACAAAAAAAAAAGAAAGCTAGAGAGCTGGAAAGAATCCCGTCTGGACGTGCTATTTTGTACTTTGCAACTGTTTTCCAGCCTCCCTCCCTCCCTCACGCTCTAATCATCACTTTAATGTCCTTCCTCTCCTGTGATCGCCAGGTGCACGGATGATTACTTTGGCAACCGCTGCCAGTATGCTGCCAGTATAAGAGAGTTACAAGCTCGATTACGACGTATGTTGCCTCTTTTCCTTCCCTAGATGTTACGTCATGTATGTATATATACACTGTGCATGTCATGTTCCGATGGTAGTATATGTGTACGCATGTTGTTAACACTCAGGTGCATGAAGGGGTTCACAAATGAACGCTGCAGCGACAGAGATCTTACAGAGCCACTGGATCGTCCCGTTGGGCGTGGTAGTATGATTTTCCTGTCCCTCTGCATAATATTGCAGCTCCATTTTTGTGTGTGTGTGTGTAAAAAAAGAAAGGCACATTGCATCTTCTGAGGGACATGTCTACTTTGTAAGGCTAGTTCACCTTTATCCGAGCGGTAACCTATAACCGTTGTTGTCAATAACAGGGTATTTAGGGATATCAACTCGATGGTCGGCAATTTCAATTTGCAATATTTTTAACATATTGAAGTTTAAAACCATTCCTTGTCAATGTCATATTCCTGCATACCTTGTTTTTGAAAACGAAGGATATAGGTTACCCCACGGATAAAGGTGAACTAGCGTTAGTTGTCATAGGAAAACTGAACGTTTTAAAACCTTGCAGCTATTTTTTTTCCATCGCTGCTTGGAAATTCTAAGATCAAAGCACAAAGTATCAGCAGAAACTATTTTTTATAGATTGGAGTGTCTGTAACAAGCAGCCTTCAGCCAACATATAAAACATTTAATATTTTGTAACATCCATGAGGACTTTCTGCATGTGTTCATTTTAAAAAAAACTAACCCAAGAATTTGGTCTTATTGTACTCATTGTTACTTGTACAGCTGAAAGATTGGCTACATACACTGTGCATGTATAACAAGCATGAGATGTGACGCTAGTTCACCTTTGTCTGTGGGGTAACCTATATCCGTTGATAACAGGGTATTTTAGGATATGACGTTGACAGACTGTGGTTTCAAACTGCAATTATAGTATTTTGAAAATATTCAAACATCAACTCTCATAATTCCACCAGGACTACGGCCACATCGAAAAAAATAATTATAGAGGCCTTTTCAAGATTGTAATAAACACCTGAATACTTGATGTCTATACATGTACCTCTGGATTACTGATGCTGCATTGGTACATCCCTTCAAATCACTTTGACTTGATCTATTTTTCTCATGTTGCAGTATAAAGGTGTTATTATGAAAGTTGTTGTTAGTTCGAAACCACTCCAGTTGACTCGATATACCTCAATACCCTGTTTTTTAAAACAACAGATAATATATATAATGTAGGTTACTCTGCCATTATAGGTAAACTAGAGTCACATATTTTACATATAGCATAACAAGAATGAAATTGTAACATGCATGGATCTGACTAATTCTCTCATGAGTTAGCAATGTGTCTTCCTTGTTTTTAACACAGCATGACGAGTTTATAGTAACTAGTAGTACATACTTCAACAGGTGATGTATGCACATGTGTGCTGCTGGTACTTGTTTGTGCCTCTTGTATGGTCTTGTTTTTCGATGTCAATGGGATTCCTTGGTTCTCCGATTTGAAAACAGAACCTGAAAGGAAAGTCTTCACCACTTGGTCCGCTCAATGATTTCTGGGAGTAAGAACAGGAATATTAAAATTTTCCTCCTGGCTCTCTGTTTTCAGTAACAGTTGTATCTTCTTTTTAGATTTTCACCTTAATTTGCCCACAAACCAAGGCAAGTTGATATGGTGTGGCCTTTTCATTCTCCTGATGTCAATTTGTTCATTGCCAATTCAAGTTCTGAAAACCAGAAGTTTTTTTGTAAGTTTCATGCATTGAAAACCTAGTAATTCAAGCACAAAATTTTTGTATCTAAAAGCTTAAAACAGTTGTAAAAAAGTTCATTACATTAGTGTAGTGCTAAGCTTGCACTAGGGACCATAGAGGTGACATTTGCAGCAGTACACATGTGGCATCTGTTGAAGCATAGAATCATCAGATGGGTAGTTTTGGTGGTAATACATAGATGTAGAAATAAACATTGTGTATATCCTAAACATACAGTGTATAACCCCATATGTCTCTCACCCCTTCTATCTAAAATGAGGACTTCCCCTCCCAGACAGATATTACTTGTTCCGAACAAGCTTCCCCGTTGTGAAGACATGCATGTTTGCATACGGCCATACATGCAGATTTTAAGGGCACTCTGCAAGGCATCTTGGGATTGAGGGCTGGAAGGCTTTGTATTGAAAGTAGTCTCAGCGTTCATCAAAGTGTATCAAAATTATTTTTATTTCTCCATGCCATGGATGTATGGATTCCAAAGAACATTTGAATATCTGACACATGCGAATGGTAATTAAGAAAAGAGAATTTTTTTCACTAATGCAGTCTTCTGAATTCATCATGGGATTGAGGGCTGGGAGGCTTTGTATTGAAAGTAGAGCGTTCATCAAAGTGTATCAAAATTATTTTTATTTCTCCATGCCATGGATGTACGGATTTGGAATAAGATTTGTAAGAATTAAAAAATATTTTCACCAACGCAGTCTGCTGAATTTATCTACAGTCGGACTTGGATCTTGTACCCTTCGTGTCGAATACAGTATGCAACAAACTGGGAGCTTTGCTTTCTTCACACGACTCAGTATTTTGGCAGTTGACCAAAAGGCTGAATACTGTTAAAGATTTTATAGGATGCTGAGAATGTTGCTTGAATGGTGATCTGTAGAAGGCTCCGAATGTCTATATGCTATTATTGGGGCTTGACATTATTCAAGACATTGCCTTGGCATTGGAAAAGGAATTGTTATTGGCAACAAGCTGCCTCAAAGTCCGAAGTTGCAGACTCGATTCTCTGCTCGAGAAGAAATCCATGTCTTCAATCCTACGATCCCTTGAGCGAGGCGCCAATAGACACTTAGTAGCCTCCACGTCTTTTCTTCTGCCTGTCTTGAAGACGTTGGATCTGCTCGTGTATGTGTTCCGACCTTTAACAGTCGATTTGCTGCCCCCTGCTTCCGTTTGGACACACAGGAAAGCGATCTTTTGCCTTCAGAGGTACCTTCACTCACTATCTTATCAACGTTAACTAGCCAAGAACTCTCTCCTGCCTCCACATCAATAAGGTTTGCCACTGTCCAATGGTGAAACCAGTGTTGTGCCAACAGATGGACTCAAACTGAAACAAAACTGAAACAGAACTGAAACAAACGTCAAACATTTCTAGCTGAAATCCTGTTTCAAAACCTGTCCAAGAAAAAGCATAATTATATAGTAGTTTGACCATTTTGAATATCTATGATTATTATTTCAAAGATATATCAATCAATATATATATCATCCGAACAATGCTTGAAATAAACGAAAAAAAGTTAGTAGTAACAAAATGAAGTTAGAGGAAAATGGAGTATTTTTAGGCCAAGCTATGGATTGAGGTGCAATACTGGTTTTTGTACAGACTTCTGACCTGTCCAGACTCTCTCTTCATCTCATGCAAAGTCCTGACCACGCATTGTGTGGCATGCTATGGCCCGAACATGCATGTCTTTGCATGGCTTGCACCATGTCTGATATATATCTAACACATCACTAACGGTGCCCTGTCCTGCGCATTTACCTCTCATCACCACGTCTTCTCCTCTATCACATCTTCAGACACATATCTTGTGGCTTTTACCCCCCAGTAACCAGCTTATTCCTTTCTGTAGAAGGCATTATGTAATGTACAGGGCTGTCTTTCTAGAGAATCTGTTCCTGTGATGGAAATTTGCTTGTTCGAACACAGGGTACTAGCAGCATCTGTCTGACAGAATTTTGCCGCTGGGGACGGACAAAAACTTTGCCCATTCCGTCCTCTGTTAGAGACAAAAATCGTCATGTAAAGATATTAATTGACCAGCAAAATTTGCCCCTCAAAATAAAGGATATAGCAATCCGTGGGGTCTAGATTTCAAACTTTTTCCAGGGAGCATGCTCCCAGACCCCCAAGCATAGGATTGTTGCGCCTTTGACGGAAAAAAATTCCAGACTGGCTAGTACACTGTTTGAACGGACTGAAATTTCACCCCAAGACTGGCAAGAGTCCCAATCTGACCTTCGTTACATAAAAATTGGACAAAATCATACCTGTGTTTTCCTAAATTTGAAATGACAACGGAAATTAACAACATGGGCTTCCAAACAATGAGTGGGACGGGAAAACCAGAGACCGCCCTGCACATATTGTATCATAGACACCTAGTAGGTTTTCAGGAGCACTGCATGAATTTTGTTTGTTAGTTGCAGCAACTTTTTGAAACAGCTGCGATCAATAAGACCTTTTTTTCATGCTTTCAACATGTTCTACCCCATTTTTTTGCTATCATTGGATTGAAATCCACGTCATATACATGGAAGTTGCTTTACGATTAATTTAATGGGAAGGCTTCTGACATTGAGTTTGAAGGAGTTCACTTGTCATGATTTTTGTAGACATATTTTTTGTGAGATTTTGTTGAACAATGAATGATGTTTTCATAATGTTTGATACCTGCCATAAAATGGGTAATTCAACATCAAGCAAGCATACACATACAAATTAGATGATACTCAGTGGCATTAACTCTTTACTTGCACCAACTTGCCTGTCATAGGATACATACTAGTGAACATATACATGATGCTATACCCAAGCTGTAGTTCTGTTTACATCCATATGTTACTTTGATGCTGGGTTTTTATGGGAATGTGGTCACTGTAAAATTTTCTTCTTCCTTATGCCTTGGATGTCTCTGCAAATCAAATGAAGCATGCAAACCATGAGTAACTCTTTCTCAGACCAACCCAACTTTGTTGTATTTCCCTTTTCACATTGAACAAAATACAATCCATCCTCTCAAACTGATAGAAGTCATTCCTGTATTTCTGGCTTGAACCAACATTTTGTTTCATTTGAATTATTTCAGAATAATTTCTGTCTTCTAAGTTGACTTCACATGCAGCTGTAAAGGAATGTTTTATTGTACAATGAAATAAGATCAACAAATGTTGGATTGGTCTTGCCACACTCAATACTTTTTTTGATAACTGACTCCAATGCTCTGTAATGATAAAAGTATCTTCCTTTACCAGATTTGATTTTTACCTTTGTAACACAACTTAATATGATCATTCTATCTGTTATTAATTTTCTTCCTATGATATTCTTTATCTTCACTTCCAGGCTTCTTCCGTTCTCCCCCCAGACCACCTTTTGATTCCTAGCCCGACCAAACCACGCTGATGTAAACTATTTTTGTAGGTCTAACGTTGCAGGCCACTGCAGTTTGTTTTTCCTTTCTTTTCTTTTTTTCCCATCCTTTTTTAGCATGAGTCATGAGGTTCTCTTGTTCCAGTTCTGGTTTACAATTTCCCGAAGTTGTTTGAGATGTTCATGTTTGTTTGTTGGTTGGTTTGTTCGTTGACATGTTCTTGAGAGACACGTTTGGTCTGCCCGTGCATGTACATGTAGCTCGCCTGCAACAATATCCCGATCACTGCACACTGGTGTAACATTGTATTTAACATGTGGTACACTAATGTGCAGTGTATACTTTCATTGGATGGAATGGGGTCCCAAAGCATCATGTTACCAGCATTTTCCCTTAATAAGATGTTGCCAAGAATTTCAAATTGAACTGTTTGGGTCTTCGAGTAGCATCAACTCTCATAATTCCACCGGGTGCCATAATGCTGCCACATCAAAAAAGCTTTCTTCAAGTTTGGACTTCTCAAGACTGTCATGAGTTCCTAAATTTCTGAAATGTATATTATACAGTTTTTCCTTAGGATTACTGATGCTGCAATTGGTACATCTCTTTAGATCACTTGGAATTATTGTAGTTTTTCTCATGTGGCAGTACTGTAAATGCAGAAATGTTCGCGGTTTTCAAGGCGGCCGCTTCACCGCAAATTTAAAACCACTGCGAACATTTTTCCATAACAGTAAGAGACTAGAGTGCATGGCGCTATACCGCAAAATTAAATCCCCGCAAACTTGAATGCATTTACAGTATTATGGCACCCTGTGAAATTCTGAGAGTTGATGTTACTAGCTACATGTAACATGTGGCTGTTTAGAGTTCTTGCTTGCTGGCATGAAAACTGAAACAAAGGCTTGCAGCAAAGCTTGCTCCTGCACTGAGACCGACCCTTATGAACGCAAATGTTTTCACAGTTCTGCAAAGTTGTTCATCATTTCCTGCATCGGCACACCAGCCTATGTATTGTTTACCAAGGGAAAGAAACCCTGAAATATATCTTGAATTTGTCTGTGTCTGAAATAGATGTACTGTATGTATTGCTACTGTCAAATACCTTGACAATGGATGAAATTTAAAAGCTGCTTTGTACCATAAAAATCAAACCAATGGCTGGGGTGCTGCTTATATATATATATACAATTATATACACAAACATGTAGTTTTCATGGTTTTGTATGAAACAACCTTAGATATGAATGGAAAATGTTGTTTCGTTTCCAATGCCTGGATGCTAATTCTTGTTCTTTGTTTTTCTTCTTAGGTGCAGAAGAAATTCATCAGAAGAGAGTCCTTGCTATCACCGGAATATGTTTAGCTCTACTTGTTGTTGGGATCATGTGTGGCGTGGCGTGGTATATGTCTAGGTATGTGGGAAAATACGTTGATAATTCACGTTTTGGGTTTTCTTATTATATGTAATATAGAGAAAATATACAGTATGTATATCTAAGTTTATGCTGTATATACTTGTACATAGTAGAATCCTATACAGTAGAAGCCAGTTAATTGCACACCGGATAAACGCACACTTCTGTTAACTGCACGGAATCCTAAAATCCCAAAACAGTACGGTCCAGCAAGATAACTTCGCATTATTGCACCAGTCGGATAATTGCACAAAATTAACTGGCTTCTGAGGCACCTGACTCAGGGGTAGAATTGTTGGCTCTGTCCAGCGGGCTCACCTTAGTTAAACTGCACATTTTGATGTAGAATGTAAAGCAATGGAATTAGTAGCATGGCCTTAAGTCACGCAAGAAAAAATTTTGCAGTACAGTTCCAGTATTTTCGTCCTGCCAGAATGATGATGATTCCCTGCAGTTTCTGTATGTTCTGTCAGAGGGCGCTTGCCATCATGTAGCTGGTATAAATGCCTCTTTGGCATAAAACACCAGCTTCGTAAGCAATTGTGGAATGGCAGCAGCTGGATATCTTGCACTGAATGACCTGTCACGCCTAACCTTTCCACATCTGTAAGTGTTGTTCGAAAACAAAATGAAGCATGAGAGAATATACCAGATCAGAAGTAGGTCTTGAGTTCAATCCCCAGCCCATACCAAAGACTTTAAAAGATGGTACATACTACTTTCTCATGCATAACAATCGGCAATCAGGAACTTCAAGGAGTATGGAAGTTGAACACACAGACACTACTATCTGTGGACTAGTCCCAGTTCTTATTGTACAAAGTTGTGTGTCCCACAGCCATTATAATGGAGATGGGCGCCATCCTACATGTATGCACCATCTGGTGTGAAAAGGACTTAAGCTGGCTGAAGGGCTGAAGTCTTAGCCTGGGTACAATGTACATCCTATTTCTACTGGTGCTCCTTACATTCGTTAAGGTTGCGAGTGTAAAGAGCCCGGGTAGAAATAGGAGCAACTGTAAGGAGCTTCGGTAGAAATAGGATGGTACCCAGCCTAGTGAAGTCTACCATCTAAAGCTAAAGCTAAAAGCGAAAGTTGCCATACAGCACATTGTGATGCGTAGGCCCGGCACCCATCTCCGTTTCATAGCCCTGGGGTCACACATACACATGTAGGTCACTACAGCAGGGGGCCAGTCCACTGGTAGTCATCATCATCCAGGTAGTGAAGTGTGTTTAGCTTCCATACTCTTTTTCTTAGTAGAGAAAGAAGTATGTACCATTTTTTATTTGGTCTTTGGTATGACCCGGCTACAGCATCCAGTCTTCCTTGGTGGTCTCCCATCCAAGTACTGTCTGGACTGCACATTACTTAACCTCCACGGTCAGAGGGATCATGAGGTGTGTCCACGTGCTATGGCCGTAGCAATTCTCTGATTGCCTTGTTGTTGTTGTTTTGTTTCACAGGAAGCAACGTAAGAAGTGGTGCCGTAAACACCTGATGGCGAACGGAGAGGCGCGGGGTGGGGATGCAGAGGAGCCCCACGAGGGCGAGATCATGATCCCGATGACAAATGTAAGAAAACTTCAGACATAAGAATTTTCTCTTACACAACCAGTTTTTCTCACCTGCTGACGTTTCGATGTCTGTCAGACATCTTCCTCAGAGCTTCTAACTGGAGTTCTGCTTCTCTCCGCTATATGTAGCCGATGTAGGTTGCCTATGCTCTACCAACCCGATGAAATTATTTTCGGAAGTAAGAAAACTTCATCTGCATTCTTTGATTGTTTGTTCAGACCCTTGCAGAGCTCTAGCCAGCGTCCGTTTTTCCGTCAATTGACGGAAATTTGCTGCGTGTGACGGAAAAAATTTTACACCAATCCGTCAACCTTGACGGACAAAAATCCTTGGTGGAAGCTACAGGCTGCTTGGGGACGCTGTCAACTGCCGTAAAAGCCACACACTCTTTGTTTTGCTATTGTTATGCTTGTTGACAATGTGTGTTGGTGCCCTTTTGCATACGATAATCTCATTGAAAACCTGTTTTTCAACGTCTCAGTTCAGTCTTTCTAACTCCAGGAAGCATTCTTATCAAGCATTCTACGAACTTTGATAAATAAATCTTTTTTTGCGACAATGGGAATTGGCTGACGGAAAAAAAATTCGAGCTTGCTACTTCTAATGCTAGAGCCCTGGACCCTTGTACAGTATTTTCTCAAATTAAGTATGCACCCCAATTAAAATACACAACCCTAATTTGGAGCAAGTCTCAGACAGATCTGTGGGACTGAAAGGTAAAATGGAAAAACTCAAATAAAGTTTGAGTTTTTCCATTTTTTTTCCTTCTCTGCCAATTTTGAACAGACCTTGAACTGTCACCCTGTCTGTCCAAAAAATCATGACATGAATTTTCGTAACCTTTGAATGACAGATCTGACATGGGTTCCCAACAGTGAGTAGGAAGATTTGAAACTAGGAGACAGTCCTGGCACATTATATGAATTTATCTACATACATGCAGTATATTGCATGGTTGGATGACAGCGTGCAAAATACCCACTTGCACACTTGCACATTGCAACCACTTTTTGCTTGGTGCAACTTACTTCTAAACTCAGGTTGCACAGGTTGCAACTTTGATTTTGAGCCTCAGAACTGGATTTTGTTCTCAATTTACTTGGAAGAAATAAATGGACAGAGGCAGCTCCATTTCATATCAGCCAAACATGTATGTATTGTACCTGTTTTTTCAGAAATTAGTGAATTGTAGGTGGTGCAACTTGAAATTCAGTTGTGCAACCTAGTTTTTGCCCCAGGTTGCACACTGTACACTGTGCAACCTGACTCAGAAAAGTATTTTGTACACTGGATGATATAATGCCAGGCCTATTGATGTCCTTGGTTCTCGGATTTTTCTAAATAAAAATATAGGAAGTGGACATCATAAAAGCATAGGGCATGGATGAAGACTTGAATATGACAATATTCACTTCATAAAACTGAGTGCACCAAGGCATAAACCTGGTCCTCTGGCTTTGTTTTCAGTATTTTTGCAAGTTAAGCTTATTTATTTTTTTATTTCCCTCCATTCAGCTGGCTGGGGCCTCCCGCACAGAGCCCAAACAAGACTTGGCGGACGAGACTTCCTTCAGGAATGGCGACTCCCGCGCACCTCACGACAACCCCAACGGCGACGTCGGCAGAAATCAACCAATGGACGACCTCCAGGGCGGACGGCGGAAGCGACTGAACGGCGTCGCCAAGCAGGCTTTGTCGAAGCCGTCGTGGCAGAGCACGCCGAACAAGGACAGATCGCCCCGAAAAGAATTCGCGGCGCTCCCCGATGAGCCCTCGCCCATTCCAGAACCGAGCACGCCCCCGAGACCGTTGCGGGAGCATCGCCCCCTACCGGTCCCCGACATCCAGCAGTTTAGGCAGGCGAGTCGGGAGTCGTCCCAAGAAGATCTCGCCAACGAGAGCACGCCGCTACGAAAGGGGTCGTCCGCCTCTTCCAGCGGATCCAGCTTGCAGTTGGACACGTCCAGGCCTGTCCGTAAGCCCTTCATCACTAGGGAGCCGGACGACGTAGATCTAAGTACGAAAGAGTTCCGACCATACGACGTCACCGACGGCGGTGACCTCACGCCAGAGTTCACGCCCACGAACACACCCAGAATACAGAGAGATCGACGAGATTTCCCCAACAACAACCCTCCCTACATCTCCACCTCGCGCCCTAGCGACGAAGAGGACGAAAACGATAACTTCAATGCCACTGATCCCGACTTTCACGCACGACTGAGAAACGTCATAGAAAACCAGGAAGCCGTAGCTGTATAATCTCCCAACTATGGTAGTAATCAAGCACTTAAAGATCCCTCAAGAAAACAGCTTAACCTGTCCTGAGAAACCTACATCATAATAACTTTTAAGAATTGCCTTTGTAATCTTTAAGTTTCTTTCTCAGCCATTTTTCTTTGTCACACAGTATTATAGAAACTTGACATTCTAAGTTATGTGGATTAACAGCTCATTATAAGGAATTCAAAAGTGTCACTTCCGTATTTTTATCGGTTAAAAATTCTAAGACAAATACTTGAGAACCATTCTCTTGTATCCCTTCCCGATTCTTTCTCTCTGGTGTACAATGTATTTTCAATCCTGAAAGAATTTGACACATCCCTTAGTGCCATACCTTTGATGAAGGTGCCAAGCTCAGATGAAGTGTTCCAGAGAAAGATTTTTTTCTTGGCACAAACCACTTCTGACAGTTGATATCAATTTTATTGAAGGCTTGGTGATAATATTTGTTATTTCGTTCCCAAAATCACAAATCCATTAAGGTGACTGAAAAAATTATAACAATTGTTTTTTTTACAGTGATGAGTTGCCACATGCAAGAATGATTCTTAGTTTAAACATATCATTATCGAACTGAACATAACGTGACACTTAGAGAACCTTATCGGGTATGCCGTTACTGCCAACGTTCCGCGTCGAAAGTTGCGGACGGAATTACGTGTACAAATGTAGGGAATGGCTTTAGAGACACGTCGACATACATGTAGCACCAGCGCGCCTGAGAATGCCACGCTGGCGGGCGATCTACCAGTTGCGCTGGTATATACACCCCACCATACCCTTCCTGATCACATTCCAGTTCCATTACCATGGCAACGGCACACGCTTCCGACACTTGTATCCCACAGCTAGTATTAACAGCTCGAATGCAACCGAAATAGTACACATGTACATGGATCACAAGCCCGCTTCCTCATGACAAAGCAAGATATAAATTGTGATGTAGAAAGTAAGGACTACAACTACTTATAGTAGAGGTTTTGAAGAGAACTTAATGGAAAGAACAAGGGTGTACATATTTCGTATATCTTTCATTGCTGGGTCTCCTGGACATTTTTTCCTAATTTATTTAAGACAAAAAAAACAAGCTCATTTATATAATATATTTGTAGTTTTTTTTGCTGTGTCAAGTAAAGTTGTTAGCTGGTCTAGGAATGAGTGTATTTACCAATGAAGATTCCTGTCAGTGTTTGTGTTTGTATGAAAAAATCATGAAGTTACGATGTAGTCTGTTGTGTTAGCTTTGATTGTGCTAGACCTTACGGCGTAGCTGTTAGCACCACCACTCAGTAGAGGGTGAGATTGTAAGATTGTGCGAATTTGTAAGGCCACACCAAATTTATTTGTTGCTTCTCAGATTAAAAAAATAAAAATAAAAATTAATTTTTTCAAAAAGTCGGGTGAAGATAAATGGCTTAAATAACACAAACAGCTGGGGATTTTTTTTAATGGCACGTTGTGTACAATGAATCTCTTCCTTTGATTTGTTACTAATGTTCTGAATAAAAGGCTTTGTTTTTAGACAGAAATAATTATGTGTATGTGGCTCTGAATGGTAATATTTACAGGTTTGTGATAGCAAAACCTGTATTATTTTTTCTCGGGACTCATTTTTTTTGACAATGAAAAAAATGGACAGGCGAATCCAAGAAGCAACAAATGAAATTGGTGTGGCTTGATAAGCTACGTCGACGGGGTATTTATGGGGAGGAGATTGACGTTCGTTGGTTCTAGAGATCTTGTATATTTTGCTCGATGCGGACCTCTGGGAGGACTGTAACTGACCATGACAATGATGGCTAATTAATTAATTAATTAATCAATCGAATTTCACCTCTAGAATCATACTATCATGAAAAATTCTCATTTGGAAGACGATTACTAGCTTTTCATACTGTGATCAGAATTTGGTGCTTACTTTCGTAATTCATAGATACCCCTAGTGTAGTTGCTTGACTTTTGGCAGTGTGCTGCAGCTTAGGAAGGACACCTAGTGATTTGTAAAGGAACTACAATTGCTTTTCAGCATGCTGAATGCGCACTTCATTTTAATGACCACATGACTTGCAAATCTTTATACTATATGCAGGGTGCTGATAATGTCATATGCTAACATGTATTGATTTTTAGTTCACTGTTTAAGTGATCAAATGTTCTTGAATGTATGTGCAAGGTGCATTCAGCTCTTGTAGGCTACTTTTTGAATGGTTAACATGTCTCACATTTAGGGAAACCACCTCGATTTTGTGTTTATTGTCATGTATTTTGCGTAGTAAAGTAAATTCACTGTCCGCTGGTCCCTAGCATCACACTTGCGGTAAAGATGCTGTGAAACAATTGTTGACGTTTTCTACTAATCTGTGACAATGCAAGCAAGTGTACACTTGCTTCAGCCTAACAAAGTTTATACTAACACTCCGGCAAATGTACCAAGTTTGATAAGTGCAAGATACATGGATATGCTTTTAAAATAATACAGTGAAAACTGCTTCCATGCTCCAACGTTTTGGAAAAAAAAGTCATGGCACAAAAAACATTTGCTACTACTTTACACTTCAAGACTTAAGAATAAGCGATGCCCGTTATTAAAAAACTTTTTTTCAGGCATAAATGTTGCATTTGCCACCAACCTTCTTACCAGAAAGATAACTCAAAACTAGTATTCCATCACTCACTAAGTTGCAACATCAAATGTAAGAGGTTGAAGAAGCAGTTCTCTGTCTGTATGGAGCAAAACCATGATTTTTTCTTCTTCATCAACTTACATTGTAGAGTAGTTGGCTTTAGATCTGTAATTTCCATGTATGTAGTCTTCTATATGTGCTTCCAAAACTTTGTCAGAGTGCCATTGGTAACAAACGAAAAGAGGGGGATATATATATATAGAAATGTTCAGCTCTGTTGAAATATAAAGTGCATTTTTGGATACAAAAAGTAAGCTATAGGATCCTACTATGTCTATGAACAGATAATAGATGTTCTGCGTTCTATTGTACAAAAGAATTATAAAGTATGGTAACAAACAGTTGTGGTGTAGAATTATCAGATAGCAAAGATTAAAAGAACATATTACTACAAACGAGATAAAGTCGTGCAAACAAGCAAGCCTTGTCTGTAATACTACAAGGAAATGTAGAAACTCCACATCTTGTACTTGATGCACTGCTGCAAGAGGACTGTGTGCCATGATGCATTTCTACTCCAAGTTTCTTAATATGCCTGCCTTAAAGCACTGCATACTGAAACTGTGTACCTTTAATTGATTTCATTTAGATTGATGCACACAAACCAAGGAGAAAATATGTGTTATTTGTAACACAGGTTAACATGTACTAATGTTAGATGTATTGCTTAGACCATGTTGAATCAG